>NW_024004924.1:0-14099 GCF_014805625.2 Glossina fuscipes
TCGCTTTCCGCTAAGGAATGGCATTCCGCAAGGATCTCCTCTCTCTGTCAGGTTTTTCCAGATCGCCTTCAACGAAATTAGCAAAATTCGTTGCCGTGTACCAAGAGTGGAACATTGTCTCTACGCAGACGATGTATAAATTTTTACAAAAGAAAAAGACCACACGAAAGCAATCAACATCCTCGAATCTATTGCATGTGAGATCTCCACATGGGCAAACTCGTTAGGAGCTAAAATTTCTATACAAAAATAAAAAAAAATGCACATTTGTCGAAAACAAATGTGCGATGCAGGAAACCTACTAATGCATATTAATGGCTTACCAGTACTAAATGTGCAGACGCTCCATGTTCTCGGGCTCACGTTTTCCAACAATTATCGTTGGAAAGCACACTGTCTTCGGTTAAAAAACTCCCTTTTAACAAGGGTAAATTTCATACAGTACGTTGCTTGGAGAAGCCATGCGCATATTAACACTATTGCTTATCTTACCAAAATGCTTGTGTTAAGCAAGATTGGCTATGCTTTGATAATTTATGGTAGTAGCTGCAAATCTAATATCAATATCCTTAAACCGGTCTATCACCAAGCCGTCAGAGCAAGTTTATGCTTTTCGGACGACGCCCATAAATAATATCATAATTGAAACGGGTCTTCCAACTTTACAAAATAGACTGTATGAGTTAAAAGCTAAAATAATCCCGAAGCTTCTTAATTCAAACAAATCTATTCTCGGTGATGACGTGAGAAAGATTGTTATTGCGAAGAAAATTCCAAAGTCACCGTCTGCAATTGACCATTGTTTGTACGTCGCAAAGGAATTAAATATTCCCTTAAATGTTTTTCGCTTTTAGTGTTAAACCTCCATGGATTTTGAAAGACTACTCTTTTGTCATTTCGCTGTCTACGCTCAAGAAAGAAGATACTCCAAATCACGTCTTCAGGAATCTAATAGCTGGAAAAACCCAAGTATTGGAGAGTACTGGCTGGTATCTCTTATACACGGACGGCTGAAAATTTTTTGGCCTGCCTCCTGCCTGTGCCGTGGTAGATGCTACAGGACAGGTTCTTCTCAACCACACATTTCATGAAAGTACTTCAACGTTCACAACCGAAGCCAGAGCTATCCTTCACGCTGCGAACTTTGCCCATAAAAACAAATTCAAAACCGTCATTGTTACCGACAGTTTGTCTGTATTACAAGCTATTCGGAACCCTTCGACTTCGAGATGGAGCACCATCAACAAATTAAGGAATATAATTACTACACCCGACGGAAATATTAAAATGTTATGCGTACCAAGTCACATCGGTTTACTGGGAAATGAGCAGGCTGATCGAGCGGCAAAGTATGCTGCTTCTGCTCCTCTAATTATGCATGATGTCATGGAAAAGTTGGATCTTCAAAGATACATTGGAAGAAAAGTTAAAGAGAAAATTGCAGAAGGAAATTTACAATACCATCATCAACACTACTGTTGCATTAACCCTCAATTAACTCCACCTTTATATCCCACAAATGTTGAGAAAACCAAGATCCAATCCATTTTCGAGAATTCGCCTTGGTCACACAATTGCAACTCACCAATGGATCTTGAAGAAGTCTTTCTCCCCAATCTGCAGTTGTGGACAAACTCTCACTATAAAGCAAATTCTCTGCGACTGCCTTAAGTTTCCCTTGGCTAGAAGTATTGCATTTGGAACGATTAACCTTTTGGACATTCCAAAATCAGTTTCACAGTAGAGTATCAATTTAATATATTACTTTATTAATTCTACTAAGCTCATTATCTAATGTACATTTACTTAAATTAGAGCCGATAGCCTGTGTTGCTAGTGCTCAATATCTCTTAGTCTTAAATTATAATAATAATAACAATAATAATAATAATAAGCAAAAAACGAAAATATTCAGAAATTGTACAGATAAATATAAGAAATAATATTTGAGAACATGTTAAAGAAACTTTATTTCATGCGATGGGGAAGGACTGTATAAAAAGAGAATATGTAAAAGCTTTACAAAATAGCAAGATGATGCTTTCCAAGCAAAATTAATAATTAATTTACAAATGAAAACATTTTAAAAAATCTTAATTTCTTATAAGGATATTTATTTCCAAATGTACGTATCGGCAACGTCCTATAAGATAGCAAAAACGTTCTTACAAAATCGCATGTTGTCCGAAACCATTTTATATAGGACTTGATGTCAGCACATAAAGGGGGAATATTACTCCCCCATTACTCAGGAGGTATTAAAAATTCCTTGGAAATATCTTATATTTACATTTCATAAAAGTTACTTTATGTAATATTATAATTTTCTTCTTCTTTAAAAAGCTACATTTTTTTTTAAAATTATTTCCCTATATACGCATGAATTAAACTGTCGCAGCACGAAATACAAATGAACCCAAGTTTGATATGAAAATACAAAATTTTGCGCCCATACGCAACCGGAATATTTCATAATGAAAAAATCCGCGTATCCGCGTAAGTGAGACAATCTGCAGAATACCGGGTTAGGAGAGTTACGTGTAATTCAATAAGACTCGTCGTACTCCAAAACGCGCATAATCTTCACCTGCCTGCATGTCTATCTCTACACATATTCACACACTGTCACGTAGTAGTGTCAAACTGACAACACAGGGGCAGTTGTAAAACCGAAAGAATACATTCGCCCTTGGAGGGATGTATGAAAAGGAAATGTCAACGAACGAATTGAGTGTCAATGTTTGGAGAAAAAGTTTACAACTATATGTTTGCACACACTGAACGAAATTTACAACGCAAAAAAATTAAGGACTTGACGGAGAACTTGTTAAGAAGATTTAGGTTGAATCCATGACTGCTGTTCATTAATATAAGTGTTTTCATTGATTGATGTGCTTGTGCTATATAAACTTTTGATAAACGTAATATACCTTCCCTAGAAAGTATACTAAACGAATTATATTAAAAACCTACAAAATTTTCGTGAACTTCTCAAATTTCTACATTTTCCGGTCTTTCACGCTTTGTTCTTCACACAAAAGCATTTGAAATTACGAAAATTTAAAACTGTTCTCTGGAATGCATCTAATTAATGTCTGAAATTGATTTTAAACGTATATTTGTTTACATATTTATTTACTAAATGTCTTTAGCTACTCTAGATAGCTGATGATAAATGAAGATATAATTCAATGCATATTCAAAGGAAGAAGCAAAAAAAAGTTCAGAAAATAAGTTCTTGATTAATTAAACCAACACACAATGGGCCAAAGCTGCAGATGTTTCAAAGTCATCGTATATTACGCTATTAATCGTATAACTGTCCATAAGATTCTACTTAAGTGCACAACTTGTAACCAATAACTCGAAGCATCCCTAGAAATTTTTTTTAAGGGAATTAGAAAATGAAACGTGCCTATAAAACTTGTTCAAGTTTTGAGAGTCAACATGGAACGACGAAAGAAACTCGTAATTACTGCGACATTGAGAGAGCCTAATTAGAACATAATGCCTACAACAGTAACAGGAACGTTTAAACGCAATTGACTGAGCAGAATTGGGAACAAATGTCGCTCTTTATCAGTTTAAACCCAAAGGACAATTTTAACGTGTAAGGATATACCATAACGCATATGTGTTGAACTCATCTTTGTTTTGAAATGACTTCGTTTTTTAAACCATAGTATTCAGAGAGTAAATATTGTAGATCAGATACCCTGGTGTATACCACTCTATTTTGTAACTAGGTGTTAACTAAGGAAAAATTTGCTTTATTGAAGAAAGGGTTTCCGCAGCTTTTGGGTCTTCACTCCAGTGAATA
This sequence comes from Glossina fuscipes, assembly GCF_014805625.2. Classification (NCBI taxonomy): domain Eukaryota; kingdom Metazoa; phylum Arthropoda; class Insecta; order Diptera; family Glossinidae; genus Glossina; species Glossina fuscipes. The sequence continues at coordinate 3,821 of NW_024004924.1, forward strand.
TGAAAATACTTTTCGTTTTTTTTTCACTGTTTCCTCTGGTGAGAATATCAGGAATATTAACCCAGCGGTTAACAAAATCCTCACTAGACAAAGATAACAAAATACTTAAGGCAAAATCGTACCCTGAACAAAATGAACCAGTTCACCTCGTCTTATGATGCTCTCGTGGTCGGGTCGAGTAGCGCTTCAATGTTGTTCTCTATTTTAATATGAAAGGACAGTGCCTGCGCTATTGGCGAACTTTGTACTGGAGGTAATTCTAGAACTTTTTGGGATTTCGCAAACGGTCATCGTCATCGTCATCGTTGGACTTCGCGCTTTCCAAACTGGACGAACGACTCAATATTCTGACAGTATTATTCCTTACTGTTACATGGACTTCTCAAGGCCTTTGCAATCTAAAGGACTTCTGCAGCTCGACGCAGCGGCATTAAATACAACAGAGTCTTGATGCTATTGGAGAAAAGTCGTCTGATGTTGCTTGATGCCATCAGTCATTGTTGGACACCTAACATCCGATTTTCAAATCTGGTAAAAGTCACGATGATATTACCAATTTTGCACCAATCGTTCTTATTTCAGTTTTAAAAATCACAAGCCTTAAGGTCAAAGAAAAACTCCCTCCTTAATGCCCACAACATCACACTGACTTGCATATCAAAAAGAAAAATCTACAAAAATGTTCATCAATGAACTATCCATGCTGCTTAGCAATGAGAAAAAACATGTAGAAAGATTGTCCTTTGACATCAGCAAGGCGTATGACTACGTCAGTCTTAAAACACTAGCAAACCTCTAAAACTCACTGACATCTCACACCACATAGGTTTTTGCGTTGTCAACTTCTTATCAAAGCGCTTTCTGACCTCGGGTTTAGAACCGATTGTGGTACAAGATGGATTGCTGTAACGCCGCTGCTTAAACCCCAAAATTTTCAAACCGTACATGGTCAATTTACAACAGCTGAAGCATTTCAAAGCCCAGCTACACTTCAATCCGGTACCAATGTACTTTCCTTCTCACAAAGATCACACAAAATTGTCAATCTGCCGCAAAGTAAGTCAGTGTAGGTCCTTTCAATTTCTTGAAATATCCATCAACTCAAGGCCAACAATTCGTAACCAATCTGAAAAGGTCTTCAGAAATTGTCAGCCAGGTTCTAACTTAATCAAGCTGTTGGCTTATAAAGATGCAGCCTTCCTCCACCAAAAGCTCCCTTGATCTAGTCGTAGAATTCGCACATTCTGTGACCTGAAACCGCTACCCGACGCCGGCTTACATTTTGCTCATCTTTGATGAGTTACCGGTGTCTGAAAGTGCTCTATTACTTACTGCTATAGAGCTTATTAAGCTGAAAGCTGAAAAGCCCTCATTGGCCCGTAAAGTTGCAGCTTTAAAGCCTATTGCGAAGAAGTCCCACGTGGCTGTACCTCTTGTTATCACAAATTCAGGCATGCCTTCGAAAAATGAAATTCGTATACCTAATAGTTATTGCATAGTTGAAATCGAGAAAACTGCTATTGGTCAACTCATAATCGTACGACTGGCGTTGCTAGACCATCATCTACGTGCTTTTGTTTGGTGATTAGTAATTTTCTTGCAGAAATCCTGTATTGATAAGGGCAACCATTAACTGAACAAAATAACATTTGTATGTTCTTTGTGCCGTTTACATATTCTTTATGTACATTTTCCTTTCATATATATGTTTTCGTAATAACGTTTTCTGTGTGTTGTTGACGACTTTTTTCGATATTACTTGTTTATTTTTAGGCGTTCGAAAACAATTGATGTTTTGTTGGCCGTATGGGTTAGAATAACACAAAATATCGCACATTTTATGATGATGAAATATAGTCTTGCTTTACGCATTGCAATAACAAGAGATTATCTTATAATCTTCTGGATTAGGAAATTTTATGCTGAAAGTCGACAAGAGGAAGCTTTCATGTATTTTTTACCATATATAATATAAACGCACAATCGTTTTGATATGGAGGATATTGGTTGATGTTATTCAAACCGACTCATCGATTACACTATTTGCCCCTATATTACTTCATGTTAAATAAAGTTTATTTTATGTCATGAAAAAGGACAGTTGTCTCCCAGACTACCGTTCTCGTATTGTAGACGTGATAATAGGTATACTCAAAATTCATTATACGCATTGCAAAAATGAGTTTCGTTTCTTCTGCAAGATCGTTACGTCCATTTCGCCGTTTTTATTTGCATTTGGTGACGTGGTTTGTTTATATTGTGAGGTAACACGGAAAACATGAACAAGGAAAAAACTAAACCGGTTCAGTTGTTAATACACGTCTCTATTCAGTTCGTTTTAACAACCCGATAGCTTTTTGTACAAGAGATAATTAGTTTGAAATCATTTAAAATTGTATTTTAAAGCAAAGCAAAAATGACTCACAAAAATAAGTACCAAAAATGACGTAAACCTTATTTTCATTCCACCTTGCTAAGCACCTGGACCAACGCCTGAGTGCGCGTGCCACCACTGATTATAGTATCGCTTTCCTTGATGCCTTAAATAAAATGCGGTGTGTTGGTCAACAACTAAAAGGGCACTTATTTGAACAGAATGTGAGCCAGATTTTCGAAGATAAACTTTGAAATAATTTTTGCTACCTGTAAATTTTAACGCTTGGAAAAATTTTTTTATTTGGCTTTAAAAATACCATAAAAAATGCCATTTTATGTGAACGGAAAAACGGCGCATTAGCAATAAAATTCGGCAATTTGTTTACACATTGCGAAACCGAAGTTGTGCAGAGCTTTATTTGATTAATTAAATTACTTTTAAATTGTTATTATTATGTAATTTATTACACAAACTTGGGTTCATTATTTCAACAAAGAATAAAATAGTTGAAATAAATAAACTTATGATAATTTAAACATTACTTTATTTCTGTCGGGATCACGAGAACAACAGATTTCTTGATTTCAAGTGACAAAAGAATCGAAATTATAAGCAGGGTGAATAATTGGTCCTGACCAAAGGCATCCTCTGCCATAACAAATGTTCCCATGTTGAAAAGTCGATCGTTAGACTTTTAAGGATGAACAATTCCTTTTTACTTTATTGTGCTCGTGAACATTTGCACCCACTAAAGCGTGATTGGATATATATACTATAGAATGTGCTTTTACTTAACAATTTCCGTTAAAAATGCAACCTTGAGTTATGCGAATTGTTGTTTGATGTTGATCATTTCCTGGAATATTTCGTCTTTTTGCTGAGAACGGAAAAAGAGGAAAAAGGTGGTGGTCGGTCTCGTGAAATGAAAGGCAATTAAGAAAAAAGTATAAAAAAATTGATACAGTTTTGAATTAAATGTGGCAAGAAGAGAAATATGTTTTAAAATGGTATACATACGAAAAGTTGCCTTAAACAGTTGCTTCAAAAAGAAATGAGTAATCACTTAGCTGTTTTATCGTTTGTGTTCTGAATAGAGTTCATCAGAAAGAGAAAGTTGGCGGTCGTATCATGCGAGCTATAGAAAACAACGTCTAACATGTACAAATGTGCATGAACAAATGTGAAAATATGTAAAATTATTGAGACAAGAAATTCAAATACAACGAAGACTAATAGAGTACAAATTTTCATACAACTTTAATTAATGGAGGAAAATCGTAACATAAGACAAATGAAATGAAAAATTTGGTGAACTAAAGCTTTCAATACGTATTACGTTTTCGATGATGAAAAAAGATCATGTGAATATTTAATAATTAACATTAATCATGTGTCGCCAATGACGTCAAACTATTTTTGATATATTAAACAAGTAGTTTAATGAAATATAAATAAAGTGAATTGTTCTTTAATGTTAAATATGAGAATAAATTTTATAAAAGTATTAAAACGAGTAAGTTAAGCAGAATTAGGATTAAGCGAAGAGAAACTAGAGTAAAGAAAAATAAGCCGAAGTTGAAGTCAAGTTTGTCAGTGCTAGAGTAAGGTAGAGAGAGTTAACTGGTCGAGGGGTGAGTGCAAGAGTGAACGTTTTAGTCTGGTTGGTGCGGTTACACTGATAATGGTAATAGGTCTTTAAATCAAATATTATATAATTTATATTTGAAGTAGAAAAGAAAACCTGATCTTCAGTTATTTACTAATCAAGTGCAACGATAATTTAAAGTTGGAGTCTGAAAATTGTCATAAGAGAATAAATGGGAACAAAATAAACAATCATTCAAATTCAAGGATTCTCATAGAATTTTTGAATGGTCTTTGAAGCTATGAAACGAAGAAACAGAAACAATTTTAAGCCCGCATAGAAATCATAAGAAATATAAATAAAACATCAAAAGAAAAATTCTTATGAAATAAAACCTGGGGCCGCTGAGCTTACGCCAGCTCCAGGTGTGGGCTTTAGCCCTCACAATCCATTTAATATTTTTCAATGTTGCCAAATTTTTATGTGATTGTAATTATCTTTTAGTTTTTTATTAAACAAAATTAAAAAAAAATATCTCTTTTCAAAAGAAAAAAATAAAAATTGCAAAAAATGCGTTAATTTCTTTTTTTGTGGTGAGAGGAAAATAGTTTTAGACTCTCCGTATCCAACTTCGGGCTCTCCCATAAACATCATCGGCCGAAGGAGCCCATTAAGTATGACAGGATGAAGAAAAACCTAGGGCTTAGGGCTGTTCGGTACGCAAGGCTTCGTTCGCCCGTGTGTTCGTGCTATTCTCTTACGTGTAAACGTCTGAGGATCGCCCGACAGACAAAATGTAATTTCCCTGCCCCTCCTGTGACGTCACCCGAAGTGGCTAGCTCAGCAAAGGCACATACATCCGTCTACTCAGTCTCCGATCTTTCTCAAGTGATATTATAAAATAGTTCTTAAACTAATACTGAGCATAGCTTTACGATGTTATGGACAAGATAAACGTCTTATGTTAAACACAAATAAACACATCTTGAAGGCCGAAAAACATGAGAGTTTTCAATGTTGTATATCTATCATTTGGGGCATTATTGTCATCATTATTATTATTATTACTATTATTTATGTTTCAATTAGAATAAAGAAAGTGACTTCAAATAAAAAATAAAACCTTTTCATTACAAATAGAAAAAAAGCCTTTTCCCTGCACATTGGCGATCGTTCTAGATATGTGTGCGTTTCTAAAATTGCGTAAAAAATATCAGATCGAAAAAAAGCCACAAGAAACTAGCGAAACCAAAGTAAAAAGAAAAAATTCGAAACCCAGAAAGAATATCGCAATTTGTCGAAACGAACAGATCAGTTTAAAATAGGAGAGCAGACGGAAGCCTTAAAGAATGATAAGAGTAATAAAACTTGTATCTACGAAAGCGGAAATGAATCAAATCAGAAGCAGTTAAGTGGAGAAAAATTTTAATTGTATATATGTATTTATGCATATGTTTACGTTTTTTTTTTTCATTATATGCATGTACGTCATGAAACCCCGCATATTGGACGATGCCCAAAGCATGTTAATCATATTAAAATTTAGCAAACGTAACTTACTTCCCAAAAATTTAACCATTTCTCAGTTTCTGCTATAGAATATTTGAAATTATAGTTTCGCTCGATTGCTTCTTATGTTAACCCTCACGTACGTTAGGGTCTACAAAATAGATCCATGGGATCCAAATTCCTTACCGTTATTTTTTTTAGGTAATTTGCTACTACGGACCAAGTTTTATCATCACATAGTAAAAGTTAACTGCTCTGAAGTTAGTTCACATTTTTGTCTTGCCATAAGGTGGGCTATCTTCACATTTGTTTCGCGCTTCTGCTACCGTAATTAATTGATAATTGAACGGTAATCAAAGAATAACAAAATGATGGAAAAAACTAACCATATATAGAAAATACAAACATGAATAAAGCAAGAAATCATACAAAAATGTTCTAAAAAATTCGAAAAAACAATTATTGTTACTGTTTACCACAGACTGCACGTAGATTATTGGCGAATAGTTAAAATGCAGAAAGTATTTATGAAAAATTTATAAAATGAAATTATTGTCTCATGTATATGGAAAGGGAGTATTTGGGGCGATTTTGCCGGGGATTGACCCTGGACATAGTAATGAAATTAGGTTTTGCTAATAGGTTTCAACATTTTCCAAGACATATCTAAAATATGTAGCTACGTAATGTCTCTGCAAGTCGATTTGCATTCTTTGAGTATTTATACTGTAACTATGCATGAGAGTTAGTGGCAATAACTTAGTTTTTTTGATCTTGTTATGAAAGGCTTAACTTGTTTTATATGTGCTTGCATCCTAATATTTGGTAAATTTAATAATAATATAATATTTTATTTGTCTTTTGTTATTTCGCGATAAACATAACTGTTGCAGACATTTTGAGCAAAGACGCAAACCTTACAAAATATATTTGAACGGTATACTATTTATGAGAAATTTTGTGTTAAGGTTTGTTGGTGTATAAAGGTTTCCATTTCCTGGGATTCCTTATATGCAACGGTATGGTATTCAAAAAATAAAACAATACACTTTAGTATCGTAAACGTTTAAATATGTAAACATTTAAAAAAATATTAGCTCATACAAGTAATGAGAATGAAAAAGAAAGCAATTAAATGGCTGCTGCTACTGCCATTGGTAGCAGAAACGCCAAAACTTCTTGACTAGCTTGTATTTTGAGGAAACTTTGTGTTGGATTTTATGTCAAGAGCTATGTCAGAGGGATAGTTTTCTATGCATAATTATAATTCGTTTAAGGCGGCAGACCACGACAAAATTTTCGAAAAAACGCTTAACAGATGCTTTGAATCTTCGTGGTACGTGAGGAAAATTTCACTATCAGAAAAAAATTTTTTCCTTTAAATTACGAAACATTCCGTAAGCACTCCAAAATGGGTGTCTGTTTCAAATAAATCTCTGCTAGGAAATTACAGTTTAATATCTTGTTTCATCGACTAACAGGTGCCTTTAAAAAGAAAAAAAATTACAAGGATGCGTTGTTTAGGTTTTCATCTCGATTATGATTCCGGTTAAGAGCTGGTTTATGGTCCTAGAATCGTAGGCTAGAAGAAAATATAATAAAAAATTTTTGTGATACGAGGACATGCGTATAAAACAAGTGAACACTTTGAACGTGTTTATCTCGGAACACAGTTTTTGAAATCGGCAAGTAGCATAGCTCAAGCAATTTAAACATTTTTTCTTTTAAGAAAAGCGTGATTTTTCTTGGTCGAAAATTGCGCTCTTTGACTCATTACACAAAAATGAATATTTTCAAAAATATGTACGTGCTTCAGTAGATAAAGGATGTAGATTAACCGATTTTTTGTTTTGATGCAAATTTAGACCAGTCATACTGCTTACCACAAAGCCGCTCGAACTAAAGATATCTCCAGAGCATGGGTGCGGCGCTGCCAGTTTTTAATAATATGTTAAAATAAGCTTTATGCCCTACACCGCTCGTGGTACAGCATAATGCCTTGTACGACGACAGAGAATAGAAATAAGTACGGGCAAATACCTACCATGCGTACGAAGCGACGGTTATGAGCAACATTGTCCAAGCTTAGGTATGATTGCAAACGTGGAATGTGGAAAGCATTACGACGAATTCTGTGTTTCTTATTGTCACTCACATTTGAACTTAGAAAGAAAGTTAAAAAAAGTACAATTATCTACAGAATATTTTTTAATTTAAAAGTGTAGAAAAAGAAGAATTTAGCTGCAAAAAAAATTATGAATTAGTGTATAATGGTTTTAACCCAACGTAAACGCCGAAGCGTATTACAGATGTACTGAGTGTGGTTGACGCCTTAGTGAGTATAAAAAACAATTGAGGATGAGGAAAACGTAAGCACAGTAACGCTTTGCTCATAGAAGCGCTCGAAGCCATTAAGCCAAGTAAGTGACGAAGGCGTTTAAGATTAGAGGTAAAAAAAGTTTATTTGAAATTGGCTTCTGTGACTTTAAAAGCGTTTTCGTCGTAGCCAAGTTTTTTGAATTGGCTGACTCCTTCAATATTTACACAGCTTGCTCGAAATTTTAGTATGGAATTTTTTTATAAATTACTTTTGCGGATTTGACAGTCCACGTTAAGCGTTAAAGTAATAACAAAATCAAATTGAAGCCATTTTTTAAATGAATTTTTGAAAAAAATTCCTTGATATCTACCGAATTTTGGACTATGTCTTCATAAATTTCAAAGTTGACTGGGAATATTTACTAAAAATTCAAATGGCACATTTAAACCGATTTAACTATGCGCGCCAAGATTGCTACGTTTTACCTTGCACCATTTCCTTCGATGACGTCAAGGACCTATTGTCTACTATCTATTTCTCGTTTCTATATTAACCCGGCGGGTGTGTTACATTAAACATGTCTACCTTTATTATGGTTTGAAAGCAATAAACGATGACAATACTTGACATATAGTAAAATTCTCAGAAGTGTGTTAGTTCACGTTGTTTTATTCCATGCCTGCATTATGACTTTTATATCGCTACAGACCCAATTTTCAAAGTTATTCAATGAAAAGAATATAACTAAATTGTTCTTAACTTCCAACAGATTCGGTCCATATCCCATGTAATAGCTTTCATTATTGTTTTTTTCAATATGTTCCTACTTAGAAAAGTAAACCATATATTCACATAATTACATGTAATAATGTGTAATAAATTTTTTTTAAATTTTCAACCATTGCACCTTTAACAGTCGCCATATATACTCGCATGAAAGTTAACGCCGTCTCTCTTCATTATCGAGTTTCATTATATATTCTAATATTTCAGAGGTTTTTTTAAATGATTTTTAAAGCTTTCGCCAAAAGCAGTTAAAAATTTAATGATAATTAAGTGCTGGTTGTTTTATCCGACTTGAAATGCATTAATTATTCGCTTACGCATGGCATCACTAAAGCTAAACAAGTAGGCACCCTCCGCTTTATTAGTTTGTATATATAATTTTTAACTTATAGACAAACGTTTTAAATACGCTTTTAAGCACATGCCACTATGTTAAATACACAGAAAATGTTATGCAAATTTGATCAGTAGCACCAAATAAGGATTTTTATCTATTTCTTACTCACTAGTTGTACAAACGGCAGATGTTAATTTTAATCATTTTTAGCATAAAACCAATTTTTTCAAAAAAAATTAAATGGCTTAATATAATCTTGATCTACACATTTTTTTTAAATGTGATCAGGAATTTCATCAATGGATATAAAATTTCCACGTTTTTACCTTAAATGAAGAAGGAAAGCAACAATAGGATGTGAAGCGACTCAAGGAGACACTTTTTCACATATTTATTTAACATGTTGCTCTCCCTCACTTCTTCCTTTGGTTTCCTGGTCTATTTTTGATGATCTACATAATAGCGATCACTTTCCAATCATAATCGATCTTAAACTTTCATCGTCCTCTGTTACTCAAGCAAAACAGGCAAAATTTCTCCTAGATAGCGGATTGGATCAACTACTCCAAACAGGTGGAGTCATTTTTGAATTCAAAGCCATTTAATGGGAACTGCAACCACGGTGATGCTATTATGTCTAAAGCGATTCGCACGGCTGCTCATCTTTCTATTCCTCAACCCAACAGCTTTTTTAAGCGAGCTATGGTTCCTTGGTGGAGCAACATGCTTTCTTTTTTGAGGAAAAATAAAATGGATTTCTATTTAAGGGATATCCTGATCATGATCATTTGTTATTATACAAAAAGGCCAATGCTCTATTCAGGAAGGAATTACGAAAATCAAAGGCGCTTAGTTTCGAATTTTTTTCGAGAGGAATTCACAGAAATTCATCAAGAACGTTGTCTGGAACAAAATCAACAGACTCAATGGGACTTCAAACGTGAACGAAATTTCTGCCATCTGCACTCCCAATGGAACTTTAACTGACGAACATGATATTCTAATTACCTTGGACAAATGTGGTGCGAATACTCCTCTGACAGCAACTTCTCCAGTGCTTTCATCGAAAATAAAGGGAGTCCAATATATCTTTCAAATAATATTGATAGATGTGCCATGTTCCTGGAAAATTGCATATCCATCTTAGATTTTGGAAGTTGTCTCTCTAATTTAAAGGGAAGGACACCTGGTCTAGTCCGCATTTCCTACCAAATGAGTAGTGCTTTGTCTAATTCGAGTAAAAAGAAATTGCTGGACCTATATAATACGGTATTTTTGAGTGGCCATATACCCTACATGTGGAAACTGGTAGCAGTTGTTCCAATTCCAAAATCCAAAAATGTTTCCATCGCATCGGATTATCGC
>NW_024004925.1:0-436 GCF_014805625.2 Glossina fuscipes
AATAAATTCCACAGAAATGTATTTTATCATTAAATTCAATAAGTAAAAAAGTGCATTCAAATGATAACAGCTTCCTTTTTTTCCTGCTAAAGTCAGAAAAATGAAAAAGAAGAATAAAAGAGGAAAAAGGAAGAAGAAAAAAAATTTTTGCTCTCACGTATTGTATGAAAACAAAAAATGTCGAAAAATTCTTTCTATGCAATAAGCTTTAGTTGAATTGCAAAACTTTTTACCATAAACTCAAACTGGTGAAGAAAAAAAAGCGTTTTAAAATTGTTTTTATATTATCATCGTGCAAAAAGAGTTTCATTATATCCGAGAGCGAAAGAGAGAGTGGTGTTTGGGCGAAATTTTAGGCCGGTATTTGTTGTTTGGTTCTGCGATCTTACCACATATGAAACTCTTTACTCTTTAAAATCTTATTACATTAGAGAGA
>NW_024004925.1:536-1829 GCF_014805625.2 Glossina fuscipes
AGAGAGAGAGAGAGAGAGAGAGAGAGAGAGAGAGAGACAGAGAAAGAGAGAGAGAGAGAGAGCGCATTATGGCGAAATTATAGGCCGACATTCGTTCTTTGATTCGATGATATAGCCACAAATCTTCATTTTTCCTAAAAGTATTGCCCATAACGAATGTAGAGACGGGCGCCTCACTATCGCTATCGCAGCGTCCATGGTATTCTACCATATATAAAATTATATTCCGTTCCTTTCAAAGGATGTTACTTCATTGTTTTACGATCGCAAATCGGCTCCAGCACCGACTTTACCGAAAGCTTAGCGGATCTCCGTAAAAAATTGTCTAGTGTTTTCTAGTGGTATCTAGCGATAGCCTATTGGCTGAGAATTTTTTATAGACGGAATCTTCGAAAGAAGAAAAAAACATGGAGAGTGTATAGAAAAATTCTATATTATCGCTCGTAATTGATCTTAAATTTGTCATACTGCTCGTACTGCAGCGTAGTCTATTTCTTCGATCCAAAAGAAATAGCGAAATCGATCGAACATTTCTACAATCATTAGAAAGCCGTCAAGCGGTTGAATTGATGAGTACATAGGCTTCGTCTTTGGGAGATCCTAATCGAAATTTTAGCTCGATATATGACCGAACTAGATATGTAACTCCTTATATTTCTAAAAAATATACACGGCAATGAATGTCAAGATATCCCCTTCAACGTGGTTGTTGCATATAGCAGGGTTTCCTTCCGGACTTTCCACAAAAATACTGGGTAATATTCAATTTCTTTCTCGGGATTTTGATTTGGAGAGACTGTAGGCTTTAAGGCGAGGGAAGCGAACTTTCATAAGAAATTGTTTATTTTATTGATATCTATCGCTAGTGCTCGGGTTGAACAATTGTTTGTACCTTAAATTACCGAAAGAAATTTCCAGGGAAGCGAAAAAATATCAAGAGCGATAGGAAAATTCTATATTGAACTTAATGAAATCGTAGCGTTTGCCAGAGATTCCTATGGTTTAGGCAAAAAAAATCTCGAACTTGAACGAATACTTCATGAGCGTCCTCGCGAGACCATAATCGCTTTAGTTGGCTTTTGGCAAAAATGCTTTGGGCACTTACCTAATATATGCATTCTTGACAAAAAGTTGCTCAGTTTTAGTTAACTTTAATGGTAGGGTAAACAAGTTAAACTTGGGTGTTTTTTTTGCTTGTTTGCCTTTATTTAAAAATTTGCACATAACGACTTTGGGAAATGCTTTATTCCTAAGGAACGGTAAACATGTACCCTTAACACCATATCGCTATAG
>NW_024004926.1:0-1280 GCF_014805625.2 Glossina fuscipes
GAGAGAGAGAGAGAGAGAGAGAGAGAGAGAGAGAGAGAGAGAGAGAGCGCATTATGGCGAAATTATAGGCCGGCATTCGTTCTTTGATTCGATGATATAGCTACAAATCTTCATTTTTCCTAAAAGTATTGCCCATAACGAATGTAGAGACGGGCGCCTCACTATCGCTATCGCAGCGTCCGTGGTATTCTACCATATATATAATTATATTCCGTTCCTTTCAAGGGATGTTACTTCATTGTTTTACGATCGCAAATCGGCTCCAGCACCGACTTTACCGAAAGCGTAGCGGATCTCCGTAAAAAATTGTCTAGTGTTTTCTAGTGGTATCTAGCGATAGCCTATTGGCTGAGAATTTTTTATAGATGGAATCTTCGAAAGAAGAAAAAAACATGGAGAGTGCTTCGAAAAATTCTGTATTATCGCTCGTTATTTATCTTAAATTTGTCATACTGCTCGTACTGCAGCGTAGTCTATTTCTTCGATCCAAAAAAAAAAACCGAACTCGATCGGACATTTCTGCAATCATTAGAAAGCCGTCAAGCGGTTGAATTGATGAGTACATAGGCTTCGTCCTTGGGAGATCATAATCGAAATTTTAAATCGATATATGACCGAACCAGGTATGTAACTCCTTATATTTCTAAAAAATATACACGGCAATGAATGTCAAGATATCCTCTTCAACGTGGTTGTTGCATATAGCAGGGTTTCCCTCCGGACTTTCCACAAAAATACTGTGTAATGTTCAATTTCTTTCTCGGGATTTTGATTTGGAGAGGCTTGTAGGCTTTAAAGCGAGAGAAGCGAACTTTCATAAGAAATTGTTTATTTTATTGATATCTATCGCTACTCCTCGGGTTGAACAATTGTTTGTACCTTAAATTACCGAAAGAAATTTCCAGGGAAGCGAAAAAATATCAAGAGCGATAGGAAAATTCTATATTGAACTTAATTAAATCGTAGCGTTTGCCAGAGATTCCTATGGTTTAGGCAAAAAAAATCTCGAACTTGAACGAATACTTTATGAGCGTCCTCGCGAGACCATAATCGCTTTAGTTGGCTTTTGGCAAAAATGCTTTGGGCATTTACCTAATATATGCATTCTTGACAAAAAGTTGCACAGTTTTAGTTCACTTTAATGGTAGGGTAAACAAGTTAAACTTGGGTGTTTTTTTTGCTTGTTTGCCTTTATTTAAAAATTTGCACATAACGACTTTGGGAAATGCTTTCTTCCTAAGGAACGGTAAACATGTACCCTTAACACCATATCGCTATAG
>NW_024004927.1:0-2111 GCF_014805625.2 Glossina fuscipes
TTCAGGGATGACGGCGAAGCTACACCTGTCATCCCCTATCCGTAATGATCAATAGTCGTATTATTCATTCAGAGATGACGGCGAAGCTACACCTGTCATCCACTATTCGTAATGGTAAAAAAAACCTTCCTAAAGGTCACTTGTAGGCTGTCCGTACACACTTACTTTAGGCAATTATGGCACCAAATTGAAAGATTCTGTGTGCTGCGCTGCTCTTTTATAGCTGGGGCCTGGCTCGCTTGTTCCGTTCCAACATATCTCAGGCTGTAGGCATTTACGTGTGTGTTGTGGTAGGTTATTCATACATGTACTCAACTGAGGTTGGCTGCTGTCACAGCCTCAGTTATGACCTGCATGAACGACTTGCCCACAACCTAATGTCGACTTATTACTTAACAGCTAGCTTACCGCTATGTTTTATTAAGTGTCTAGTTGATACGTACCCAGGTACCAAATCGCGTGATTTATACCACCATTAGGTTCGTGGGTACTTGTTTCTTAACTTACGGTTTTATACCAACAAGTGTATTTTTCTGTTCTTGTGTGTTTATGGGTGTGTGCAATGATATATGTTCATATGTGTTATGTCGTTTTGTACCTGAGTGTTTATTCCCGTATGGTTTGTACGATCATCTGTTGTCCAAATTTTCTACCGAATTACTATATGTATTTCCTATTTGTGTGCGTATTCTATTGTCTCATCTGACCTAACGATGCTATGCGATGTTTCTGCAGTTTATACCGTTTGATTTTTACAGCATAGAGACTTTTGCGTAGTGCTAAAGTCTATGCATTTTGCATGCTTGTATATGCTTCCCTTATTTTCCTACCTACGTTCATTTCTGTGCGTTTTGTTTGCTCTACGCGCTTTGAAGATCTCATATGCCCTAACAGTACTATATACTCTCTGTGCAATGTGTTTATACATTTTACGGCATAGAGACTTTTGCTAAAGTCTATTCGTTTTGCATATATGTACTTATCGCTTATTTTCCTACCTACGCTCATTTCTGTGTGTTTTATTTGCCCTAACGGTGCGATATGTTGTTTGGAGATTTCATGTGCCCTAACAGTGCTATACATTTGTGCAATGCTGCTGTAGCTTCTGTGTATGTTTGTGCTCATGTAGTGTACATGTATCCTACTGAGTTCGTACCGATCCGATCTTACTGATTTGTATAAGTCGGGTGCAGGTTGTGTTCTCATACTTATGTTTATATACAGGTTGGGTTCTAAGGCTTTGTACATAATTTCTTATAATTATACTTTTATATCGGTTTGAACATAATTTCTTCTTTTCATGCTTTTATACAGGTTTTATTCAGATTCGTACAGAATTTCTTATATTTGTGCCTTCATGCCGGTTGGATTCTAAGGCTTTGTACATAGTTTCTTATATTTATGCTTTTATACATAGTTTTGATCTGACGCTTTTATACATATTGTCTTCTACTTATGCTTATGCTAGAGGAGGTTATGCATGTTTTTATTAACCCAAACGGACGGGCACGGACAGATCGGACTGACTGGTTGCGGACGGTGAGTACCCTGGAGCGGACGGACTTGTTCTCAGTAAGGTAGCAAGATTCTTCCTTACAATATCAAAATCTTAAATGCAATTGTCAGATGGATCATATATAGTAGTAAACATATGAGTCTTACATTAAAGTAAAACTTTAAGAGCATCACTTCTAATAGCGTGATTCGCTTGTCCGTTGAGTTACACGTGTAGTGGTTTCTATAAAATCGCACGAATTTATTTCAAAATTTTTTTCAAAATATATTACTTATTGAAAGAAATGCCTGCAATGTCTTTTGTTGAACTGAAGCCTGTACGACGCAATTGGAATTAATATAAACTCTTTAATATAAACTCTTTACAAGATGTCATGTTGAACAAAGAATTTCTGTAAGAAACTCTTACCCATAACTCATTTTTCCCATAAAACTTTTCGGCACTGCCAAAAGTTTTTGAATTATTTGAAATTCATATGTACAACTTTCTAGGAAAACCTGCGAATTTACAATATTCTCGCTCCTGCTATGCATGTCATATGTTATAACTCACGTGTCACGTTTAAAATTCCTACCAATTAATATTTGCGATTAAA
>NW_024004928.1:0-2033 GCF_014805625.2 Glossina fuscipes
GTCAGATTATTCATTCAGGGATGACGGCGAAGCTACACCTGTCATCCACTATCCGTAATGGTAAAAAAAACCTTCCTAAAGGTCACTTGTAAGCTGTCCGTACGCACTTACTTTAGGCAACTATAGCACCAAATTGAAAGATTCTGTGTGCTGCGCTGCTCCTTTATAGCTGGGGCCTGGCTCGCTTGTTCCGTTCCAACATACCTCAGGCTGTAGGCATTTGCGTGTGTGTTGTGATAGGTTATTCATACATGTACTCAACTGAGGTTGGCTGCTGTCACAGCCTCAGTTATGACCTGCATGAACGACTTGCCCACAACCTAATGTCGACTTATTGCTTAACAGCTAGCTTACTGCTATGTTTGATTAAGTGTCTAGTTGATACGTACCCAAATCGCGTGATTTATACCACCGTTAGGTACGTGGATACTTGTTTATTAACTTACGGTTTTATACCAACAAGTGTATTTTTCTGTTCTTGTGTGTTTATGGGTGTGTGCAATGATATATGTTCATATGTGTTATGTCGTTTTGTACCTGAGTGTTTATTCCCGTGTGGTTTGTACGATCATCTGTTGTCCAAATTTTCTACCGAATTACTATATGTATTTCCTATTTGTGTGCGTATTCTATTGTCTCATCTGACCTAACGGTGCTATGCGATGTTTCTGCAGTTTATACTCTTTGCTTTTTACAGCATAGAGACTTTTGTGTAGTGCTAAAGTCTATGCATTTTGCATGCTTGTATATGCTTCCCTTATTTTCCTACCTACGTTCATTTCTGTGCGTTTTGTTTGGTCTACGCGCTTTGAAGATCTCATATGCCCTAACAGTATTATATACTCTCTGTGCAATGTGTTTATACATTTTACGGCATAGAGACTTTTGCTAAAGTCTATTCGTTTTGCATACATATATTTATCGCTTATTTTCCTACCTACGCTCATTTCTGTGTGTTTTATTTGCCCTAACGGTGCGATATGTTGTTTGGAGATTTCATGTGCCCTAACGGTGCTATACATTTGCGCAATGCTGCTGTAGCTTCTGTGTATGTTTGTGCTCATGTAGTGTACATGTATCCTACTGAGTTCGTACCGATCCGATCTTACTGATTTGTATAAGTCGGGTTGTGTTCTCATACTTATGTTTATGTACAGGTTGGGTTCTAAGGCTTTGTACATAATTTCTTATATTTATACTTTTATATCGGTTTGAACATAATTTCTTCTATTCATGCTTTTATACAGGTTTTATTCAGGTTCGTACAGAATTTCTTATATTTGTGCCTTCATGCCGGTTGGATTCTAAGGCTTTGTACATAGTTTCTTATATTTATGCTTTTATACATAGTTTTGATCTGACGCTTTTATACATATTGTCTTCTACTTATGCTTATGCTAGAGGAGGTTGTGCATGTTTTTATTAACCCAAACGGACGTGCACGGACAGATCGGACTGACTGGTTGCGGACGGTGAGTACCCTGGAGCGGACGGACTTGTTCTCAGTAAGGTAGCAAGAATGCTTCCTTACAATATCAAAATCTTAAATGCAATTGTCAGATGGACCATATATAGTAGTAAACGTATGAGTCTTACATTAAAGTAAAACTTTAAGAGCATCACTTCTAATAGCGTGATTCGCTTGTCCGTTGAGTGACACGTGTAGTGGTTTCTATAAAATCGCACGAATTTATTTCAAAATTTTTTTCAAAATATATTAAATGCCTGCAATGTCTTTTGTTGAACTGAAGCCTGTACGACGCAATTGGAATTAATATAAACTCTTTAATATAAACTCTTTACAAGATGTCACGTTGAACAAAGAATTTCTGTAAGAAACTCTTACCCATAACTCATTTTTCCCATAAAACTTTTCGGCACTGCCAAAAGTTTTTGAATTATTTGAAATTCATATGTACAACTTTCTAGGAAAACCTGCGAATTTACAATATTCTCGCTCCTGCTATGCATGTCATATGTTATAATTCACGTGTCACGTTTAAAATTCCTACCAATTAATATTTGCGATTAAA
>NW_024004929.1:0-1070 GCF_014805625.2 Glossina fuscipes
TCTCTGTCTGTCTGTCTATCTATCTGTCTGTCTGTCTATCTCTTTCAATCTCTTAAGTTGCTCGAGTAGAAAGGAAAGAAAAATGAGGAGAGAGTTCTTTGCCAACCCAACAATTTTAGCTTATAAGCTTTTCTAAAGAGACAAGCCATTGCAAATTTTTCCGAATTTTTTTTCTTTTTATTGATCTGATAAATGTTTTGCGCCATCTAGAATATAGGGAAAACGATTTGTTACTGGAAAGAAGATTTTTCCTTGAATACTTGGATATCTCTTCGAGCTGTCCAAAATGATTTCTTATTTGAAATGAATCCATACTGGCATACCACAGCCCAACGTCTTGCCTAATTCGTTTCTAACTGCTTTAACGCAAACAGAGATATGTTTCTCTATTGTTTCGCATTGTATCGTAAGGTGTACTCTATCTCCAACATATTCAGCAAAAGGAGCTTATCCGAGCATAAAATCTTCACGGAGAGAGGATGGGGATTAATGTTGCCACATGTAAGCGTAGCTTTATAGTCCTGGAATTGTGAACGCATAGGGGAAAAAACAAGTAAAAAGATTATAGTGGGCCAGTATTGAGTGTTGCGTAAGTGGGCCAAAACACGTCGATGTACAGAACTTCATCAAAATATCTCAAAACTCCAAAGCTGTACGTTGAACACAAAAATACGTGGACAGACGTCCAATGGATAGATGGACAGACAGACAAGCGAGCTTAGGATCAATTCAAAAAGTATAATAAAAGTTGCGTCTATCCCAAGTCTTTGTGCGTATGTATACTTCTTAACATAACCTGCACCACAAGCGGTGTAGAATGTAAGCATGTCTCTCGGAATACGATTTTTCAAAACGTCGAGCAGCACAGCTGCAACGGCTCTCGTTTTATTCAAATAGCTTTACAAAACATTCCAAAGAGAAATCCTTAGCATGTTTTCCATAAATTACGTTGTCCTTTTTTTGGTCAAAAGTTTAGCTTTTCTATTTGAACGCTTGCACACCAAAATCAATATTTCTAAGAATCCTGGCGTATTCTCGCAGCTCCAGGTATGTATATTAAATGTTTTTTT
>NW_024004930.1:0-1037 GCF_014805625.2 Glossina fuscipes
TCTCTGTCTGTCTGTCTATCTATCTGTCTGTCTGTCTATCTCTTTCACTCTCTTAAGTTGCTCGAGTAGAAAGGAAAGAAAAATGAGGAGAGAGTTCTTTGCCAACCCAACAATTTTAGCTTATAAGCTTTTCTAAAGAGACAAGCCATTGCAAATTTTTCCGAATTTTTTTTCTTTTTATTGATCTGATAAATGTTTTGCGCCATCTAGAATATAGGGAAAACGATTTGTTACTGGAAAGAAGATTTTTCCTTGAATACTTGGATATCTCTTCGAGCTGTCCAAAATGATTTCTTATTTGAAATGAATCCATACTGGCATACCACAGCCCAACGTCTTGCCTAATTCGTTTCTAACTGCTTTAACGCAAACAGAGATATGTTTCTCTATTGTTTCGCATTGTATCGTACGGTGTACTCTATCTCCAACATATTCAGCAAAAGGAGCTTATCCGAGCATAAAATCTTCACGGAGAGAGGATGGGGATGAATGTTGCCACATGTAAGCGTAGCTTTATAGTCCTGGAATTGTGAACGCATAGGGGGAAAAACAAGTAAAAAGATTATAGTGGGCCAGTATTGAGTGTTGCGTAAGTGGGCCAAAACACGTCGATGTACAGAACTTCATCAAAATATCTCAAAATTCCAAAGCTGTACGTTGAACACAAAAATACGTGGACAGACGTCCAATGGATAGATGGACAGACAGACAAGCGAGCTTAGGATCAATTCAAAAAGTATAATAAAAGTTACGTCTATCCCAAGTCTTTGTGCGTATGTATACTTCTTAACATAACCTGCACCACAAGCGGTGTAGAATGTAAGCATGTCTCTCGGAATACGATTTTTCAAAACGTCGAGCAGCACAGCTGCAACGGCTCTCATTTTATTCAAATATCTTTACAAAACATTCCAAAGAGAAATCCTTAGCATGTTTTCCATAAATTACGTTGTCCTTTTTTTGGTCAAAAGTTTAGCTTTTCTATTCGAACGCTTGCACACCAAAATCAATATTTCTAAGAACCCTGGCGTATTCTC
>NW_024004931.1:0-1150 GCF_014805625.2 Glossina fuscipes
TAAATGCACTTAGAAACGATATACCCCATGCAGCAACCATTGTCTCCTTTGTACTCATAACTTTTTTTTATAAGTCTACCTCATATAGTAACCTTTGGATTAAGATATAATGACCGAATAATATTACAAATAATGAATATTCAATTAGTGCACCGAGTCCTGCAGAAAAATTACGGATGCCAGAAATAGTGACTTTGCTTAGCGAAGATTCTTTGTTTACTTGCAAAAGATCATAGTTGAAAATCAAGGATCGGAAAAACACATACATATAAATGTACATATATATGTTGGACGTTAAGCTACAAGGAGCTGCTTAGCGCTAATGTGAAGTGCTTTGAAATGTGCTTGTTTTGCAGATATGCTCTTTCACATATATTCATCGGTATTTGACAGAATTAATTGCAAAAGTTTGTAAGCTATGCAATCGTTCGATCTGTGACTGCATCCCTTTTACTATTACTAGCCGTTTACATCTGCTCTTGTATATTATCAATTATACACTCGTACGACAAACACAAAGAATTTTTCAATTAAAATCAATTTATTTTTCTATTTACAAATATAAAATTAAAAAAAAAAAAAATTTAGATTTAATTTTTTCTTATATATAAAGCACGTAATGTAAGCATAAATTTGCAAAACATTTTCCTTCTAAATAAAGTTACAAAATAACATTTTTACACACTTTGAATAAAGAGTCACGCAAAATTTTTCTGTCTTTCGATTTTTACACAAACGCACATATATATGTATATGAATATATGTATATACAGATAACTTGAGGCGATTTTGTATATATACCAAAAATTAATTACAAATTTGTAGAGAAAATAAAACAACTAACAAAATTATGGGCGGACATGGCCGACTATAAGATGCGATGACTTTTTATTCTTACGATTTATGCGGCCAACTTCCATCATAAAATTTTCAAAATTAACGCATTTTATCATGAAAGAGTTTTACTTTCGTGAAAATCTTTGTATATGGTAATGTCCAAACAATAGAGCTATACTTGATCCAAATTAGATAGCGTTATGTTTTATAGCAAATTACTCTTGTGAACCAAATTTCATTATAAACTATCAAAAATGGGACATTATTGCCATATGGAGGGTTATTTTCCATCAGGACCCTTATATAAAATAAA
>NW_024004932.1:0-3539 GCF_014805625.2 Glossina fuscipes
TGAGCCATTGGGGCCAATGATAACGTTTAAATATTCTGATGGTGTGAAGATGCATTCTGAGTATGTCCTGTAAAGATTTACAAATAAATTAATGATTACATGTTATATTTCTAGGAACTGTCCAAGAGTTAAATACACATACACGAAATCTTTGCAATATACACTTTTTATTTTCCCAAAATTGGACATTTTCGCAAAACTAATTTTTAAAAAGATGAAGTAATTGAATTTTATAATAATAAAATACTAAATATACGCCGCCATTTTACTCGCTGCCAACGCTGTCAACGCTGCCAACCCTCTCAACTGCTTTTTCTGTCAGTATACAATTGAATGCTTTGATAGAACGTGAAATTAACAAAACAAATAGAATGAGATATCAAAACGCTTTTATATGCAAACAACTTATGACAATTGTACACAAACAATTTTTTTTCTGCTCTTATTCAATTTGAAAATATTAACTTGTATATTATTAAGCTGTGATTTTAGATTTTTGTTTGGTTATCATAAAAATCACTATGTTTGCATATTTTTTAACAATTAGTGTAAGTTATTGTAGACAATGTTTTTTGGAGAGGAATTTGTTTACAGAAAAATTTTTCACATTTATATTTAATTTTACAATAATAAGTCAACAAGTTTTATATACACATGTTCGTCCACTACGATTAATTTATAACATATCGATATCGTGTTATATGAAACTTTTTGATTCCTGTATTTAAGCAAAAATATAATATAGTTTAAGCTTAGATATAACATAAATCAAAAAAATGTATATCGTGTTTTATCGGAACCTTATTCGCGTTGACTCCAAGCCGTGTTGTAGGATACCTTCAAATAAAGTAGATCAATGCAATGCGTACCGTGTTATATCGAAACCAAACCTTAAATGGTTGAACTTTCGTCATTTATTTAATTTTTTTTTAATTTTGTTTCAGAACATTGATAACACAGGCGCTTAGTTAAAATCGTTTCATAATGGTTGTTTTTTGTTTGTCATCAATGAGTTGTTCATAATTTTCACGAAGAAAATTTCTTTTTAGATTTTTTCTTTTAATTTATTGGTTTATAACTTCAAGTGTCCCGTTCTTTCCATTCTGTTCTCATATCAAATTTGTACTTGGTTTGTGTCCAAAATCATAAATATTGTATATTGATTGCATTGATGAATACAATTTCATATATCGTAGAAAACGGCAAACATTTTTATTCCATATGCTTTGGGAAATGTGTCCGATGCTGCCATTTTCAAAAATTCTTCAAAAAAGAAATTATTTTTTATTAATATTTATATGCACAGTAGCTCAATAAAGTCTGCATACAGACTGAGAAATTACGCTTTCTATTATTAATATCTGCATTTGTGCGTTGAGAATCAAAAAAATATATTTCTTACAAAACAAAAATTTATATTAAATAAAAATTAATTTTTTTTATCGAGGCAAAATTCTAAAAATAAAATATATGTCAATCCCAAAAAATATCATAAAAAAGTGTATATGCAGTGAAAACACATCACTATAAGTATAAAAAAAGCATCTTTAGATAACGGTAGTTAATTTCGTGCTTCTTCTCGTCCATTAGATGTGAATTTCTTTATTTCTTTCCTTAGAATGTCGCAAAACATACATAAACGCCTCGACTTTTGAAACTCCATAGAAATGATGACATCAATTTTTTGAAAAACGGAATTTTTAGGGATGAATTTAGGTTTAACATATTCGGATACGATGTTTACGGATTTGTCTTGGTTTGGAGATCCCCCAAACACCGGATTTCAATGCAATTGAAAATGTTTCCTAAGTGTTTACCTCAATTTAACTTGTCGAAATACTAATACTACTACTACTACTTAGGCACGTCTGCCGGGAAATTTTAAAATTATAATTTTTTCGAAACCGGGAAAGTGGGCAGGTCCAAACCATCTTCAGTAACTTTCGTCCTTGCGTCAAAACATGCCACTCTACCAAACTTCACCAAAATATCTCGAAAATTGTTTGAACAGAATCTTACATGGGCAGACAGTTGGCGGACAGACGGACGGCCTTAGATCGATTCAGAATCATTTTCTTCTTTCTCAGAACTATTGCCTGAACCCGTCGATATAATAAAAGGTGGGTCCAAGTCTTTCTATATGTTAAATACGTCCGCACTAACTTAATATACCCTATATCAGTTTAGGGTATAATAATTAACGTAATCGCGTATCTGAAAGACAGCTTTATGTTTTCGATTTTCGGTTGATTAGCATTCATCATTGGTTGATTACTACCGGTTTTTTGAAATCACACAGCCAGAATAGCTGTTGAATACAATCTCACCATATTTGTCAATTTATACGAAAGCTAAAGAACTTATGTTTAGCATTGGTTGCTTAGAGTTGCATTTATAAGAGAAAACCGTTGTAAATTGAGAACAGAATAGAATCGAAACAAAACTGTTTACTTGCAAACAGCTGAGTCAATAAATGAGAACAAAACAATTAAGAAACAAAAACCAAATTTTTTGAGTTTAAGTTTAAGTCTTCATGCTGTCGTTGGGGTGTACACAACCAACTTCAGCGTGTTACTCAATTGAAATAAGGAATAAAGAAAAGAGTCAAACATAACCTAGAAAGCAAAAAATTGAAAAAATTTAGTAAAAAAGATTTCTATATAGTTACTGGATTATGGATCTAACATTAACTTAACTGGTCCAATCCATCTCTAAACAAACGAGCTTAAGTTAACCACGAAACAAAAGTTACAAAAAATCGATATGTTTGCCTTTGGGATTTTTGCAAGACCTTTTTTAAGTGGGTAAATAAGCCGCGTTGCTAAAAAAAATGTATGCATATAAAATATCAATTAAAAGCGTGGATGTAAATCTGGAATATGTCTGCCCACAAAAAGATGACGTAAATTTGTATGATTGCAAAATAACATTAACCGAACCCTGCAAGGTAGGCGACTCAGACAATCTCTTGACTCGTAACGGTCGGAATATTAATGGATATATTTATTAACAATAAGGTAAGCGTATGAAATATTTACATATGTGTATTTGTCACATATGTGTATTATAAATTATGTTTTTTTAGACTAATTTTTTGGCACTAGATGAAGAGGTCCTTTCTATGTGTTGGAGCTGTTTGGAGAATTTAAAGTTTTGCTATAGTTATTATAACAAATTAAGGAGTGCGAATAATAATTTGGAATATTTATATCAAGAGCGTTTAAATGCCTAAAAACTGGTAAAAAGAATTGCCTGAAGACGAATTAAGTTCCTTAATAATAGAGGATTTGAATGAAGTGGACAAAATCTAATAAAATTTGCAACGATAATAGAACCGTGCGCAAACTCATCGCAGCCGCCCAGTTATCTTTTAAAATATCTAGACATATGACACCCGTAGCTGATGATATATTTGGGTGCCAGATTTTGGTGATAAAGCGCACATTTGCTGGAACGAAGGGGTACCTTTCGGGTACTTTGATTGCCAATAAAAATTTACCGCCCTCATAAGGTGTTCCGAAGGGTCCAGTTATTTCTCC
>NW_024004933.1:0-3835 GCF_014805625.2 Glossina fuscipes
CCACTATACTTGGAAATGCTCACGTTGTAACGTACATTGGCTGAAACACATTTACAGGTAAGAATTTATGAAGGAAAAGTAATTTTAATGAAAAATATATATTTAAGCGTACCACCAAAATAAACGGTAATTGGCTCAGGAATTTGCTCGATAAACTCTTTAACTTCATTACCACCGATTGGAATGTTGTGCAATCTGTATAAAGAACATAAGTAACCTAAAACTGCATGGGGCCCATCTATCAAGTCGATCATATAAGCATCGAAGCCGTATGGGCTGTCATAAAAAAAAAATTGCGATAAACTTTATGAAAACATATTGAATTAAAATCAAATACCGAAGATTTTTCATAGGAATAACAGGTAAAAATTTTGAATCCGGTGGAGCGTGACCTATATTTACAGTTAATTTCCTTTTAACACATAGCTCACTAATTAAAAGACTCATATCATTTTTGCTCTCACAAGAGAAGGCCTGGAAGTCACGGAACATTATTGTATTTTCCAAGTATTTGGTGTGATCAGGGTTGCGGACGTTTATCTGTAAGATGAAAAAGCGAATATAAGGAGATTGCTTCCAATCTGTTCCAAACGGACATCTTCTGTACTACCTCAAGCATAATAGGTTTATAAACGCGTGCTTCAAATAAATTCTCGTTCTCTTCTATCCATTTCATGGCTTTGCATACGTCGGGAAAATTTCGTTGTAAAAACTGCAAAATTACATTCAAAAATTATTTTCGCGTTTATCTTCAGTAAAACAAGTCTAATAAAATAAGAAAAAATATATATAAAAGAATAAACAAACAAGTATTTGTAATCCTTGGAAATACAAGGTATATATTGTGCTAATGTCACTTTAAATATCAGTTAATTAGCTATTGTTATATATATTATGTTATATATATTATGTTATGTATATATTGTTGTTGTCGACATAAATATTCGAAAGAAAAAGATGAAACTAACATTGTTTGTCAAATTTAAATACAGCCGAGATCTCTCTACAAACCTGTCGAAAATAACTTAAAAATTTAAATAATCTTAAATAAAAAACAACTACTTAAACATGCTTACGATGAATACGAGTTTTATATTTCAGTCTCAACATAAAAAAAACAATATCCGTCAAGAATTAATGGTTGGCATCTTCTTCTTCGTTTTATAGACCGTTCTAGAAGTGATGACTAGGCTCCTGCGTATGCAGTAGTAAATATAAAAGTCCAGGTTAGTCATATCCTGGAGGAGACTGCGTTTACATTTACAATCCAAGTTAGTATTATTCTCACCCTACAATTTTTGCTCGTAAAAGTAAATGTAAGATGGTTGTCATCACAGACAGTTTGCCAGTCATAAAACCTATTCGCAAGCTTATAAACTTCAACTGAAGTGTCGCTAACAAGGCAAGCGATACCATTGCCATTTACTGAGACAAAATTAAAATATCGGATACCGGGTCATATTGATCTCTTGGGAATGAGGGAGCTGACCTTGCAGCCAAATCAGCAGCTTCTGCACCTTCAAGTATGGATAGCACACTGAGAGAGCTTCATCTTCAACTTCACGAAAATCAATATCCTTGCAGACTATTGCAACCCAATTTGCAATTGTGGACAAAATCTTACGATTGCACATATACTTTGTGAATGCCGGAACCTTGCAATATTCGAAGACTCGTTTTCGCATCGTCTAACCCTATAGACATCTCGAAAGTACCCGGGGAACATAATATCAATAAAATATTTTACTTTATTAAACGGAGTAGACAAACTATCTAGTCTACCTTTTAAAAAATAAGGAGAGCCGATAGTCTTGGTTGCTAGTCCTCCTCCTACTTTTCTAGTCCTGGATTTATCTTTTTTGATTTAAATAAACTATAATAATAACACAGATTTCGTTTAACTTTTATAAGTTGCCTGCCGATATTTCAGATTTATCGTAAAATCGTCATAGTTTTCGTTCCTTTCATTCAAATGAATAAATAATCCGTTCAATACATACCAATAGCTTCTGATCGCCCACATTTTCCAAACTTTCAATTTGTTTCTTTAGACTACCTATTTCCGGTTTAAATTCCTCCAACCTTTGATTAAGACGGGTATGATTTTGATTTAAACGCTTGAGCTCGACCTTTTGACATTCCATGCTCTGATTACAGGCATTTGTTAACTCAGAGTCGGATGAGCATTCAGCTTTTAAATTTTCCAAATCTTGCACATAAACTTCTAATAATTGTACAGCATTTTGTAAATCTTTTTCCCGTTCAGCTTGCTCGCATTTGCGTTTCTATGGTTTAAAAATGCCTCTAATTAGATTATATGTAAATATGTCTCAACTTAATAACTCACCCGAAAATCAATCTTTTTATTATTTATCGTTGCCTTTATATGTTCGATTTTCTCAAGGATTTTTACTTTATTAGTCTCAGCTTGTTTGAAATCTTGTTCCTGATTGATAAAAAAGAAGAAAATTGCAAATATTTTGTCATCACATATAACCAGGGTAAGATATTAATATTTAATTAACATGTGAAATATAAAAACGATTATATTCGATCTTAAACAGAACTATTTCTCGAGAGACTTATTTTATTCACTTTCTATATTTTAATGAAAAGACGTTCAGTAAGAAGAAGGTTAGAAAAAAGTAAAGTCTACAAAGCATCTCACACGCCCCCCGATATTGGTGGTGAGAAAGTATATACCAAAACATCTTGTATTTAAAAGTGCTAACCATAATCATAACTTACAAAACTGCGAAAAGAAGGCCAGAAGAACGTACAATTAAAGTCCATTCGTTAGTAGTTCTCAATCTAAATCAAAGTATACCGAACTTCTATTTGAACTAGTAAAAATAATTAGCGCTAAATACAACGCTAATACAAATCTCGAATACATAGCTGATCTTACCTTTTGTTCTTTTTGTAACCTTAGTTGAGTAGCAAGATTCTTAAATTCCGTTTGTTTTGCATATATTCCCGTGTTTTCCTTATCAAAATTTGCTAATAGCTTTTCAGCCAATTGACAATCTTTAGTACATTCTGCAAGATTTGCAGACAACTCATAACCTTTTTAATATTGCAAGCAATTAGTTTGTCTTCAGTTTCTTGACGAACATTAAACCGATTTAATTCGCCCTTTAGCCTGAAAATGAGTATTTTTATAATTATATACACATAACATGGCGGTTCTGTAATAATTATTCTTACTCGTTAATTTGATTTTTACTTTCCGCAAGTTTTTGTACTAATTTCTGATGAGTGCTTTGGTTATTTTCCTGATTGTTTTGCAATTCCTTTAATTTCTCAAAGTTTTCCAATATTTCAACATTACAAACCGAGCTGATTGTATTCGAAAGAATTTCCTGAGGATTCATTTTAGCGAAATCCTGCCGATATATACAATTTTTCATTAAATAATAAAAAAAATGCAGAAACATTTATATTATAGGTGTTTCTATTACCTGAACACGATCCTGTGGTAAAAATTGGCATAGATTGTTTACTTGGATGTTAAATTTTGATATCGCCTCTAGATAGCTGCGACGTGAATAGGAACGACCGTTAATAAAATACTCTGATTTATCGCTTTTGTCAAAAGTGCGTGTGAAGTCCACCGATTTTTCATCACAAAGGCTTCCCCTATTCTTTCGTTCGGCGCAAACTTCTACAGATATTTTAGCCGATGAACAACCGTTTTTAACATAATCCCTGATCAAATTTGAACGCGCCAGCAATTTGGGCTCACCACCCAAACACAACACTATCGCTGATACAAGTGTGGATTTACCTGAGCCATTGGGGCCAATGATAACGTTTAAATATTCTGATGGTGTGA
>NW_024004934.1:0-1178 GCF_014805625.2 Glossina fuscipes
TATAAACAAATGGTCGTGTAATCTTTATTAATTTTTCTTAATGTTAAATTGTTGATTTCCATAAGATATCCTTACCAAAAAAAAAAGGAGTTCAACGAAAATTCCAAAGCGTTAATGAAACAGTTTATCATTTTAAAGAAAAAAAATACCTTTCCAGATAAAAAGGCTGCTAAAAGCAAAAGTCGTGCATAAATTTCCCAAACTTTATTATTGCCAAATTACTGCAAAAGGTTCTTCAACATTATTATTGTAAACTTGCTTGTTAAGAGAAAAAAATAACAATAAAAATAAAAGACAAAAAACAGAAAAAGATTCCAGTTTGTTACTTGTCAACTGCGTGTACACCCGTGCACACACACAATACTGGAAGTTAAAGTTTTTATCTATGTGAAGGAGTTTAATAGAAGGAGGGGAGAAAAAGAAAAAGGCGAGAAACACATAAAGATATGGCCGCAACCCGGGGTCCAGCACTCAACGACTTAACCAGGTAAAGAGGCAGACACTACACCGGCGCCAATTGGATTATATTGTAAGTTATCTTCGTCTGTTTCGTGTGGGGTCCATGAAAAGTAATCGGGGGGGAAACGGAATCTCATGTGCACACCCACGCCGTGTTCAGCTACAGCACGGGAGTTAAGAGAAAACAAAACAATTCCCAAAAGGATTTTCCCAATTTATAACCTTTGTTATTATTAATATATTTATCTATAACTTTTTATAAGTAATATCTGTTTCTATAACTTTTCTTCTTATTAATACATTTATTTATAACCTTATTATAAGTAATATCCTTTTATTAACGAGCTGTAATGCTAGCACTGCCCTAGGAGGGCCAAGAATTCATTTGTGTTCGGTCCTGAACAGCAATAGAAGAAGAAAAAAAAAAAAATCCTTGGCGAGCATTGCTGGCATCCCCATTAGAAGTGTACGCCCCATACGAGGGTTATATATACATAAATGAAAAAAAAAAAGAAACCCAGAAGATACGATATAAATTTATACAAAGATAAATAAAAATATACACAAACTTTTATATATATACAAATTCCCATTCGAGATAGTAAGAGAACATAGCTCTGAAAAGAAAAAAAATAATTGTAGTTGAAATTTAAAAATTTGAAAATCTATGTGCATCAAGTCACTCATATACATGTAAAGACAAAAAGAGAGAAAAAAAT
>NW_024004935.1:0-1619 GCF_014805625.2 Glossina fuscipes
ACATGTAGTACGGTCTGTGATCTCTCCCACTTTGCTTTATCTCGATCTTTAGCTATCGTTCCTATCATCTAGTCCTTTAATAGCAAAAATTACTCTATCTCCATCTATTGAATATAGTTATATTGCTCTTGGTGCTAACAACGTCGCAAACACTAATGAACGGAGTACACCTTCTCGTAACAGCTACGGTAATGCGGAAAGAATTTCTCCTGATCTTGGTCAAACGATAAACGCAATCAAGATAAATACAGTTCGCTAAAAAATAAACATGGAAAAGTCTTCTCTTGCTAACTATCCTTCTACACTCGAGGGATATCAAGGTCCACCTTATGCCGATCGATATTGATCATATGTAATATAACTCAAAACGCTCTGCCCACGACTCGGAATTATCCTATAATGAATAATGGGCCTTTAAAGACAGGAACCCTCCTGCGTATATCGCGTTTGAAAATATTTGCATCTTAACCTAAAGCTAATAGATGCATGTATTTTGATCGGCGACGTCTTTGATGAAAATGATAAAGCAATGTAAAGTGTCAATGTAAGCAATGCTTGAATTCGATGATTTTGACTTTCGTCTACACAAAATAACAGTTTTTCATTTAATATTATTAAGGTATTTAGTCTATACAAAGAGACGCTAATTATGCAAGTCTTCAAATTGCATTGTTGGTTGTTTTAAAAAAATCGGCTATCGAAGCCCATCAAACACTGCTAGAAGCTTATGGTGATGCTGTTCCATCATACCTCCCTTGTCGGGTTTGGCTTTCACGATTTAAAATTGATGATTTTAATTTCAATGACAAAGAACGGTCTGGAAGAGTCGAGAAGTTCGAAGACAATGGATTGCAAGACTTATCGGGCGAAAATCCAGCTCAAGCCCGCAAAGAATTTTCGAACAAATTAACAATTGATGAATCAACGTTTCCATGCGATGGAAAAGATCCAGAGAGAGGGAAAATGGCTACCAAGCGAATCGACTTTAAATACCATTTCGAAAGGTTGCAACTTCGCGGTTTCATTGCTTCACAGGCGGGAAAAAGGAATGTTTGCTGTGGCATTATGCGACTGGCGATGAAAAGTGACTGTACCGCGACATTTCCAAATCTAAAAAGTCATGGGTTAGTCGAGGAGAGCCATCCACATCGATATCAAAGCCGAAGGCAATAATGCTTCGCTGTACATGTGGTGAGATCAGCAAAGCGTAGCGAATTAGGACCTGCTAAAATCGAATGAAACTCTCTTACTGTAGATGTCTACCAACATCAATTGAACAAATTGCAGAATGTATTGTTGCAAATGGGGCTAGCAGTAGCGTTTAATCGAGGCAAAGTCATTCTCTTGTCTTCTGCTTACCACTCATTCGTAAACTTTAAGAAGTGCGATAATGGATCGATGCTTGGATCGTTGCCAAGCCAATATAAGTTCTTTCGACACGATGTCATCATGGCTCAAAGTTGTAGAATATGATGGAAAATAATTTAATTAATATATTTAGCACCAAATTTTTTTTCCAATAAATGCCGTTTTCAAGTGAAACGATGGTCACAATACATGCAAGCATCTAACGCATAATTCTTTAAAATTCTAGCTCCTACTTAGCACCTTGAAATCTT
>NW_024004936.1:0-1653 GCF_014805625.2 Glossina fuscipes
CGTTCAAGTTTGGCTCTTAGACGAAAAAGGACCAACATGTAGTACGGCCTGTGATCTCTCCCACTTTGCTTTATCTCGATCTTTAGCTATCGTTCCTATCATCTAGTCCTTTAATAGCAAAAATTACTCTATCTCCATCTATTGAATATAGTTATATTGCTCTTGGTGCTAACAACGTCGCAAACACTAATGAACGGAGTACACCTTCTCGTAACAGCTACGGTAATGCGGAAAGAATTTCTCCTGATCTTGGTCACACAATAAACGCAATCAAGATAAATACAGTTCGCTAAAAAATAAACATGGAAAAGTCTTCTCTTGCTAACTATCCTTCTACACTCGAGGGATATCAAGGTCCACCTTATGCCGATCGATATTGATCATATGTAATATAATTCAAAACGCTCTGCCCACGACTCGGAATTATCCTATAATGAATAATGGGCCTTTAAAGACAAGAACCCTCTTGCGTATATCGCGTTTGAAAATATTTGCATCTTAACCTAAAGCTAATAGATGCATGTATTTTGATCAGCGACGTCTTTGATGAAAATGATAAAGCAATTTAAAGTGTCAATGTAAGCAATGCTTGAATTCGATGATTTTGACTTTCGTCTACACAAAATAACAATTTTTCATTTAATATTATTAAGGTATTTAGTCTATACAAAGAGACGCTAATTATGCAAGTCTTCAAATTGCATTGTTGGTTGTTTTAAAAAAATCGGCTATCGAAGCCCATCAAACACTGCTAGAAGCTTATGGTGATGCTGTTCCATCATACCTCACTTGTCGGGTTTGGCTTTCACGATTTAAAATTGATGATTTTAATTTCAATGACAAAGAACGGTCTGGAAGAGTCGAGAAGTTCGAAGACAATGGATTGCAAGACTTATCGGGCGAAAATCCAGCTCAAGCCCGCAAAGAATTTTCGAACAAATTAACAATTGATGAATCAACGTTTCCATGCGATGGAAAAGATCCAGAGAGAGGGAAAATGGCTACCAAGCGAATCGACTTTAAATATCATTTCGAAAGGTTGCAACTTCGCGGTTTCATTGCTTCACAGGCGAGAAAAAGGAATGTTTGCTGTGGCATTATGCGACTGGCGATGAAAAGTGAATGTACCGCGACATTTCCAAATCTAAAAAGTCATGGGTTAGTCGAGGAGAGCCATCCACATCGATATCAAAGCCGAAGGCAATAATGCTTCGCTGTACATGTGGTGAGATCAGCAAAGTGTAGCGAATTAGGAGCTGCTAAAATCGAATGAAACTCTCTTACTGTAGATGTCTACCAACATCAATTGAACAAATTGCAGAATGTATTGTTGCAAATGGGGCTAGCAGTAGCGTTTAATCGAGGCAAAGTCATTCTCTTGTCTTCTGCTTACCACTCATTCGTAAACTTTAAGAAGTGCGATAATGGATCGATGCTTGGATCGCTGCCAAGCCAATATAAGTTCTTTCGACACGATGTCATCATGGCTCAAAGTTGTAGAATATGATGGAAAATAATTTAATTAATATATTTAGCACCAAATTTTTTTTCCAATAAATGCCGTTTTCAAGTGAAACGATGATCACAATACATGCAAGCATCTAATGCATAATTCTTTAAAATTCTAGCTCCTACTTAGCACCTTGAAATCTT
>NW_024004937.1:0-2573 GCF_014805625.2 Glossina fuscipes
TTTTTTTTTTTTTTTCAAGACGAAGAAATTTTGACAGTGTATCGATTTTGAGAAAATTTCCAGCACAATCAGCTCATGTTTGAAGATATTTTAAGAGCTTGAAGAAATAAGCAAGCACAAGAGCCCGAGATCTCTCCAAAAGAAAGTCGCATCTTTTTTTCAGGAGATTCTATTCAACGCCTTCTAAAAGAGAACAGAAACATAATTGGCCTAAAAATAAATTAATTGATTTTTTTGTGTCGGTTTGCAGGAAACGTCACTCACTCGAAACCCTTACCTTTTCTTTTCTATATCGAATCTGTACGTTTTCTTTGCTTGTCTTTTGATCAAACTGAAAAAATTGTTTATATATTAAAGAAAATCGAAAAACTATTGAAAGCCGGATAACCAGATTTTTTCTTTTCAGACAGTTTAGATTATAACCGGTTACTCTGTCAAAAAAGAACCGGGAATTTTTGTGACAAAAAGTATCCATACGCAAAGAAATAATCGGCCTGCATATTTTCGTTATGTCTTTAACGATCCTGGAAGCCGCCATTGTGAGTTAATTTGACGGCCTAGGGCTAAGTTCATTTGCCCTTTTTGGGGACAAAAGGAGGAATACAAACTTTACTGAGGAAGTTGAAGACAAATTTTCTTCACCGAGATTCGTACAAAAGTTATTATTAATTATTAATCCGTCCATCATTCATTGCTATTAATTCAAAAAATTCAGAAAAATGCAAAAACACTCAATTTATTTACTATTAAATGATTAATCATCGTCACATGAATGTTAACGGATGAAATATCTATGGCTGTATAAACAATAAAGGGTGGATAGAATTGTGATGAAAATAGTTGGCTGGCAATGCCCGTTTCCGTCGTGCTTCTTCTTAATACTCTTCTTCTTCTTCTTCTTCTTCTTCTTCTTCTTTTTTTTCTTCTTCTTTTTCTCCACCATCTGTTGTTCTTTCTTTTCTTCTACATTACTTGATAATTGTGCATCACGAATTTTCTCATGAACCCAACCCAATAGTTTGAATACATTGGTGCAGATCCTTGGCTTATGTGGCTGACATGGAGTTTCCGGATCATTCACTATCCCAGTCACTTGACCATTACAAATAACCGGGTTGCCTGCTGTAATCAATGCACAATGATTACGGTTTTGTATATCACCATCTAACCGTATACAAAATTGGTTCTCCTTAAGTCCCCTCATATATCTTTTGCATTCTCTATAATTCCACAAAATTATCCGCACTTCGTGCAATATTTTTGTGTCACTTCCAAACACAAAATTATTGCGAGAAGTAAGTTCATCGCTATTGGTATTTTTGTTTAAAATTGTCATTATTTCACATTTCGATCCGTAAATTGGATACAACGTTGTTGGCAGATTTATTTCGAATTGATGTCCATCATTTATTTCACTCACCAGCTCGACTAAGGCCAGTTGCGTCTCTCCTGGAACGGAATTGGTTACTTTTTTAATTGCTATACGCTTTTCCCCGACAAAACCTGAGTCCAATTTTTTAATGCCAGGTAACACTTGGAGAGCTTTAACGTTATTCTCATCCAAATGATGAGTAATGGCAAACTTTTCACCTAAAAACGTCAGTAAACCCATCACTTCTCCACTGCTTTCATTACCATAAAACATAACGAAAGGAGATAATCGTGAGTATCGCACTTTTTTACCGTCGTTCTCTAACATTCCTTTCACGTGGTTAATCCACTTTGCGTAGAAATTGACCCTAGACGCAGCCAATACGTGATATTCTTTCGATTCGCAACATATTTTCCGTATTAGCTGATGAAAATAAAGTCCATAGAACTCGCCTTTATGTATGATGGGAGATCCTTCTCCTCCGCGCAGCTGTTCACATAGTCTGCAACGTGGTTCCTCTAACCTACTTACAGGTAATGCGAAAGGCAAAAAGGGTGCTTCCTGTTTCACTGGTCCAGTTCCATATAAATTTTTATAGCTACCATTAGGATCTATAACTGTTATGCGCGCATACTTAAGCACGTTTTTCTCCAGAAAGGGTACGCATCCTTCATTCCTTTCTGTTCTACTCCATAAATCCGGTATATCTTTGGGGAGCGTTGTGTAGCCTTCCTCTACTGACTGATCAACTGGAGGAAGTGCCGTGAAATTATAGCCACCAATATATGTGTTCAATATGATAGGCTTCTCTAGCCATATTAAAGTGATTTTAAAAAAATGCTTTCCGTCGCCTTTTTTTTCCATAATAACCGGTCCTTCATCCGCGCTTACTGCGATTCTCCACGGTATAAATTCATTTCCGTCGTGTGTCAGATTAAAGCCTAGTACGCAATATCCCATCGATTCTCTTTCATGGGAAAAATCGGGTGCCCAGGTTGTTATAATGATACGTTCGCTGAGAATACCTCCCAGCTGGTGATGTATCTGATTCTCTTCACTTGCACTGTACCATACGAGGGAAACAACAAAGCAGGGCTCTTTTGTTGGGAAATTTCTACGACCAGCACCAATCCTCAACTGTTGAGTGGTTATATTCCAATTTAGTAGTCCCTCAGCAAACTTAGCGTTTGCCAAGCTTGAG
>NW_024004938.1:0-1935 GCF_014805625.2 Glossina fuscipes
CAACATTCTATAAAGACAACTTGGTAAGCATTTCAAGCAAATACTTCGTCTAGTCATTAATTTGTACTTGATTGATCACATTACACTTGAATATATTAATAAAAAAAAATACTCTTAAGATAGATTTTAACATTTAGAAATAGTTTTAAGGTTCTTGCTCTAAGCAGAAGAGGACAACTGCTAGATATATTTAGCTGTAAAAGCTGCAATTTTTACCTAACCTAACTGATTAACGCGAAGATCGTTATTGTTAAAAAAAAAAGAAGTATTCCTGGAGACAATTTTAATTTTATTTTATTTTGATAATGAAATGCGATCCCTGCTTTAAGTATTGCAATAAAAAGTAATTTTCATTTTTGACTTTTCACTTTGTCACTTTATCACTACAATTAAATTTTCAATTGCATGTAGTCTGTAGGACGCACTCTACTCTCATTAGAAAATTCACAGATAATTAATTAGATAATAATCTTGATAATTAACAGTGCCTCCACTACGAACAGCTATGCTATTAGAGAGCATAGGCTTGATAGTAATCTAATGAGGTTTTAATGTAACACGTCACAGGATATGACTATCGACAAATCTATATGATTTGTAAAAGTTCAACATTTTTTTCATTGCCTTGCAGAAGCAAAACCAGCGTCCCTAAAACAATCGTAGCTAAGATTATCACGAAGTTGTGAAACATTTCCTTTGAAGGCTAATTTGGATGCATCGATAACGGCCGTACCTATTATTGTGGACAAAAAGTAATGAGACTGTACTTTTTTTAACAAGTTGTTGGCATGACTTTTGCGACCAGCTGGCATAAAACTCGGGTCACACACCCTGTTAGCTTAGCAATGACAGGGTCTTCCTTTTTTTTCTTTTTTCTTCCAAAGAATCTTCCAAAGAATGACAGCGTCTTCCTTTTTTTTGTTTTTTTTCTTCCAAAAAATTTTAGACTGGAATAAATCTCTTTAGTTAGGGATTTGCATTAAATTTTGCCAAAAAAAAAAAAATTAAATGAATCGAATTAAAAATTTTGCCTAAGTGTTTACGGCAATTAATGAATGCTTATCAAGAACCCAAGCTTTTAAATAGTATAATTCATTGAATGAGGGTCGTGAGATATTGTCGAAGACGAATCTCCCTTCAGGGAGACCATCAACATCAAC
This sequence comes from Glossina fuscipes, assembly GCF_014805625.2. Lineage (NCBI taxonomy): Eukaryota > Metazoa > Arthropoda > Insecta > Diptera > Glossinidae > Glossina > Glossina fuscipes. Next base: position 1,161 of record NW_024004938.1, read on the forward strand.
TATTGCCGCACAGTGATAGTCGACAAAGTCAAAGAACTGGTATATATCTCGAAGAGACCTTCTAGATATTCTTGCTCGTATAACAATAGGATCAATACTGTCAAGTTTGAAATACGATTTGGCCATGTCTCGTGTATCTATTCGTTTTCTTCCAAAAGTTTTGAATTTATTTTAAAAACAACATCGTGTTGAAGGGTCAACATATATGTTTTACGTACCTGATAATAATCTAAAATGCATAATTATTGGCGATGAAACTTGGATCCGAAAGCAGCCAAAGAGTATAGTGATTGTCGTGTTACAGATCAAAAAAAGGTTGTTTAAGCCAAAAAATAAAGCTACTAGTACTAACCCCAACAGGGCACTTATGTCATTTGTTCACAATAGTCCTATTAACCTATCAAAAAAATATAACCATACCAACCATACCTATGGAAAAAAAGTACAGTCTACGTTTTTCCCATACCCATATATCTTATCCTATGAACTTATTGAGTGGTAATGTATTATTTAATTTCGAGACAATAGCACTTTTTCCCGTAGCTATTACTACAATTAAATAAATCCTGTGAGATATGAATGTAGGTCGATTTAGAATGCACTTCTTGTCGATTAAAAACCAACACTTCTAACGAATTCCACCGCGGTTAGCATCTTGAGAAAGCAAATTTTTTCTTTTACATTACAAGCCGCTGCTCATTAATTTAAAGCTTTAAGAAAAAAATGAAAAAAAAAAAAAAGTGAAATTCTCTTATGCTCATATTCATTTTGGAAC
>NW_024004939.1:0-1990 GCF_014805625.2 Glossina fuscipes
TAAAAATTAGAATTTAACATGTAGAACTTTTCAAAGCTAGAGGACAATATTCTATAAAGACAACTTGGTAAGCATTTCAAGCAAATACTTCGTCTAGTCATTAATTTGTACTTGATTGATCACATTACACTTGGATATATTAATAAAAAAAAATACTCTTAAGATAGATTTTAACATTTAGAAATAGTTTTAAGGTTGTTGCTCTAAGCAGAAGAGGACAACTGCTAGATATATTTAGCTGTAAAAGCTGCAATTTTTACCTAACCTAACTGATTAACGCGAAGATCGTTATTGTTAAAAAAAAAAGAAGGATTCCTGAAGACAATTTTAATTTTATTTTATTTTGATAATGAAATGCTATCCCTGCTTTAAGTATTGCAATAAAAAGTAATTTTCATTTTTGACTTTTCACTTTGTCACTTTATCACTACAATTAAATTTTCAATTGCATGTAGTCTGTAGGACGGACTCTACTCTCATTAGAAAATTGACAGATAATTAATTAGATAATAATCTTGATAATTAACAGTGCCTCCACTGCGAAGAGCTATGCTATTAGAGAGCATAGGCTTGATAGCAATCTAATGAGGTTTTAATGTAACACGTCACAGGATATGACTATCGACAAATCTATATGATTTGTAAAAGTTCAACAATTTTTTTCATTGACTTGCAGAAGCAAAACCAGCGTCCCTAAAACAACCGTAGCTAAGATTGTCACGAAGTTGTGAAACATTTCCTTTGAAGGCTAATTTGGATGCATCGATAACGGCCATACCTATTATTGTGGACAAAAAGTAATGAGACTGTACTTTTTTTAACATGTTGTTGGCATGACTGTTGCGACCAGCTGGCATAAATCTCGGGTCACTTACCCTGTTAGCTTAGCAATGACAGGGTCTTCCTTTTTTTTCTTTTTTCTTCCAAAGAATCTTCCAAAGAATGACAGCGTCTTCCTTCTTTTTTTTTTTTCTTCCAAAGAATCTTACCAGCGAATTTTAGACTGGAAAAATCTCTTTAGTTAGGGATTTGCAACAAATTTTGCCAAAAAAAAAAAAAAATTAAATGAATCGAATTAAAAATTTTGCATAAGTGTTTACGGCAATTAATGAATGCTTATCAAGAACCCAAGCTTTTAAATAGTATAATTCATTGAATTAGGGTCGTGAGATATTGTCGAAGACGAATCTCCCTTCAGGGAGACCATCAACATCAACTATTGCCGCAAAATGATAGTCGACAAAGTCAAAGAACTGGTATATATCTCGAAGAGACCTTCTAGATATTCTTGCTCGTATAACAATAGGATCAATACTGTCAAGTTTGAAATACGATTTGGCCATGTCTCGTGTATCTATTCGTTTTCTTCCAAAAGTTTTGAATTTATTTTAAAAACAACATCGTGTTGAAGGGTCAACATATATGTTTTCCGTACCTGATAATAATCTAAAATGCATAATTATTGGCGATGAAACTTGGATCCGAAAGCAGCCAAAGAGTATAGTGATTGTCGTGTTACAGATCAAAAAAAGATTGTTTAAGCCAAAAAATAAAGCTACTAGTACTAACCCCAACAGGGCACTTATGTCATTTGTTCACAATAGTCCTACTAACCTATCAAAAAAATATAACCATACCAACCATACCTATGGAAAAAAAGTATAGTCTATGCTTTTTCCACACCTATATATCTTATCCTATGAACTTATTGAGTGGTAATGTATTATTTAATTTCGAGACAATAGCACTTTTTCCCGTAGCTATTACTACAATTAAATAAATCCTGTGAGATATGAATGTAGGTCGATTTAGAATGCACTTCCATTCGATTAAAAACCAACACTTCTAACGAATTCCACCGCGGTTAGCATCTTGAGAAAGCAAATTTTTTCTTTTGCATTACAAGCCGCTGCTCATTAATTTAAAGCTTTAAGAAAAAAATGAAAAAAAAAAAAGTGAAATTCTCTTATGCTCATATTCATTTTGGAAC
>NW_024004940.1:0-2219 GCF_014805625.2 Glossina fuscipes
GTAAGTATTTCTGGTAATCGAATTATAGTGAAACAAGTTATCTTGTATTATTCAAGATGTACACATAATGTTCCTTCAGGAATATTTTTATTTATAAATTCCGTATTTTCGTTTCTTTTATTTTTCGGTTCATCGTCAATTTGATATTTCTACTAACTTCAACTGCATATAAAGTTTGTAAGTGTTTCTGATAAACGAATCACTCTGGGAAAAATTATCTCAGACTTCTCAAGATGTACACTTAATGTTCCTTCAGGAATATTTTTATTAAATTTAATGTTTTCGTTTATTTTACTTTTCGGTTCATCGTTAATATGATATTTCTACTAACTATAACTGAATATAAAGGGGGTAAGTAGTTCCGGTGTTCGAATTTTAGCGAAACAAGTTATCTTGTATTATTCAAGATGCGCGCATAAAGTTCCTTCAGGAATATTTTTATTTATAAATTTTATGTTTTCGTTTCTTTTATTTTTTGGTTCATCGTTAATTTTATATTTCTGCTTACTTCGACTTCATATAAAGCTGGTGAGTATTTCTAATAACAGTATTATTCTGAAAAAAGTTATCTTGCATCAGTCAAGACATACACATAAGGTCGCTTGAGGAATATGTTTATTTATAAATTGTATGTTTTCGTTTATTTTATTTTTCGGTTCACTGTTAACTTGATATTTCTACTTACTTCGACTTCATATAAAGATGGTGAGTATTTCTAATAATCGAATTACCCGGAAAAAAATTATCCTGTTTTAGTCAAGATAAACTTATCAAGTACCTTCAGGAATATTTTTATTTATAAATTCCGTGTTTTCGTTTCTTTTACTTTTCGGTTCGTCGTTAATGTGATATTTCTACTAACTTCAACTGCATATAAAGGTTGTAAGTATTTCTGATAATCGAATTATAGTGAAACAAGTTATCTTATATTATTCAAGATGTACACATAATGTTCCTTCAGGAATATTTTTATTTATAAATTTTATGTTTTATTTTTTTTTATTTTTCGGTTCATCCTTAATTTGATATTTCTACTAATTTCGACTGCATATAAAGATTGTAAGTATTTCTGATAAACCTATGGAAAAAATTACCTCAGACTTCTCAAGATATACACATAACGTTCCTTCAGGAATATTTTTATTTATAAATTTTATGTTTTCGTTTATTTTACTTTTCGATTCATCGTTAATTTGATATTTCTACTAACTACAACTGCATATAAAGGGGGTAAGTATTTCCGGTAATCGAATTATAGTGAAATATATTATCTTGTATTATCCAAGATGTACACATCAAGTTCCTTCAGGAGTATTTTTATTTAAAAATTTTATGTTTTCGTTTCTTTTATTTTGCGGTTCATCGTTGATTTGATATATCTGCTAACTTCGAATGCATATAAAGTGGGTTAGTATTTCTGATAATCGAATTATTTTGAAAAAAGTTATCTTGCATCAGGCAAGACGTACATATAAAGTCCTTTCAGGAAAATGTTTATTTATAAATTTTATGTTTTCCTTTTTTCTTTTTTTTTTTCGTTTCATCGTTAATTTTATATTTCTGCTAACTTCGACTTCATATAAAGATGGTGAGTATTTCTGATAATCGTATTACCCGGGAAAAAATTAACTTGTTTTAGTCAAGATGAACCCGTCAAGTCCCTTCAGGAATATTTTTATTTATAAATTCCGTGTTTTCGTTTCTTTTACTTTTCGGTTCGTCGTTAATGTGATATTTCTACTAACTTCAACTGCATATAAAGGGCGTAAGTATTTCCGGTAATCGAATTATAGCGAAACAAGTTATCTTGTATAATTCAAGATGTACACATCAAGTTCCTTCAGGAGTATTTTTATTTATAAATTTTATGTTTTCGTTTCTATTATTTTTTGGTTCATCGTTGATTTGAAACTTCTGCTAACTTCGGCTGCATATAAAGAATGTAAGTATTTCTGATAAACGAATCACTCTGCAAAAAATTACCTCAGACTTCTCAAGATGTACACATAGTGTCCCTTCAGGAATATTTTTATTTATATATTTTATGTTTTATTTTTTTTTATTTTTCGGTTCATCCATAATTTTATATTTCTACTAACTTCAACTGCATATATAGGGGGTAAGTATTTCTGGTAATCGAATTATAGTGAAACAAGTTATCTTGTATTATTCAAGATGTACACATAATGTTCCTTCAGGAATATTTTTATTTATAAATT
>NW_024004941.1:0-1218 GCF_014805625.2 Glossina fuscipes
AAACACAAATTTGACACTCTGGTGCGGCCAAACTAGAAAATGTCGCCTATATTCACCTATATCACGTGAATCTATATGAAAATACCTATCGATTAAGCAAAAAAAATTCACCCTTTGCTTTCAGGAACTATTTTTGCCAATTTTTTGAAATTTGCTATGTTACCATAAAATAGCTATGAGAGAACACCCAAATTTGACACTCTGGTGCGGCCAAACTAGAAAATGTCGCCTATATTCACCTATATACTAGTATAGTAAAGTATAGTACTAGCATAGTATACTTTAGCATAATGCACTATATTCTAGGACAAAAAAAAACTATACTGTAGTGCAATGTTTTCTAGTACAAAATACACTGTACTGTAGTACAATATATTTTAGCAAGAAAAAGCTATACTGTAGTATAATCTATTCTAGTACGAAATACCCCAGTGTAGTATAAAGTAGTATAAAATACGCAATACTATAGTACAATATATTCTAGTACAAAATGCAGTATACTGTGGTACAAAAATTCACTTTACTGTAGTACAGTGATTTCTAGTACAAAATACACTATACTGTAGTATAAAAATTTTCAGTACAAAAATTTTGTACTACGGCACTATGATTTTCAGTACAAAATACACTATACTGTTGTACGATGATTTTCGGTACAAAGTACCCTATACTGTAGTACAACGATTTTCAGTACAAAATACGCCATATTGTAGTACAATGATTTCTAGTACAAAACGCACTATACTGATTTTCAGTACAAAATAGACCATACTGCAGTACAATGATTTCTAGTACAAAATACGCTATACTGTAGTGCAATGGTTTCTAGCACAAAATACGCTATACTGTGGTACAATGATTTTCAGTACAAAATGCACTATACTGTAGCATAAAAATTTTCTGCACAAAAATTTTGTACTACGGCACAATGATTTTCAGTACGATACATTGTACTACAGTATAGTATAGATTTTCAGTACAAAATACACTTTACTGTAGTACAATGATTTCTAGTACAAAATGCACTATACTGATTTTCAGTACAAAATACACTATACTGTAGTACAATGATTTCTAGTACAAAATGCACTATACTGTAGCACAAAAATTTTGTACTATTGTACAATGATTTTCAGTACAAAATACACTATACTGTAGTACGATGGTTTCTAGTACAAAATACACTATACTGTAGTACAATGATTTTCAGTACAAAAT
>NW_024004942.1:0-1218 GCF_014805625.2 Glossina fuscipes
ATTTTGTACTGAAAATCATTGTACTACAGTATAGTGTATTTTGTACTAGAAACCATCGTACTACAGTATAGTGTATTTTGTACTGAAAATCATTGTACAATAGTACAAAATTTTTGTGCTACAGTATAGTGCATTTTGTACTAGAAATCATTGTACTACAGTATAGTGTATTTTGTACTGAAAATCAGTATAGTGCATTTTGTACTAGAAATCATTGTACTACAGTAAAGTGTATTTTGTACTGAAAATCTATACTATACTGTAGTACAATGTATCGTACTGAAAATCATTGTGCCGTAGTACAAAATTTTTGTGCAGAAAATTTTTATGCTACAGTATAGTGCATTTTGTACTGAAAATCATTGTACCACAGTATAGCGTATTTTGTGCTAGAAACCATTGCACTACAGTATAGCGTATTTTGTACTAGAAATCATTGTACTGCAGTATGGTCTATTTTGTACTGAAAATCAGTATAGTGCGTTTTGTACTAGAAATCATTGTACTACAATATGGCGTATTTTGTACTGAAAATCGTTGTACTACAGTATAGGGTACTTTGTACCGAAAATCATCGTACAACAGTATAGTGTATTTTGTACTGAAAATCATAGTGCCGTAGTACAAAATTTTTGTACTGAAAATTTTTATACTACAGTATAGTGTATTTTGTACTAGAAATCACTGTACTACAGTAAAGTGAATTTTTGTACCACAGTATACTGCATTTTGTACTAGAATATATTGTACTATAGTATTGCGTATTTTATACTACTTTATACTACACTGGGGTATTTCGTACTAGAATAGATTATACTACAGTATAGCTTTTTCTTGCTAAAATATATTGTACTACAGTACAGTGTATTTTGTACTAGAAAACATTGCACTACAGTATAGTTTTTTTTTGTCCTAGAATATAGTGCATTATGCTAAAGTATACTATGCTAGTACTATACTTTACTATACTAGTATATAGGTGAATATAGGCGACATTTTCTAGTTTGGCCGCACCAGAGTGTCAAATTTGGGTGTTCTCTCATAGCTATTTTATGGTAACATAGCAAATTTCAAAAAATTGGCAAAAATAGTTCCTGAAAGCAAAGGGTGAATTTTTTTTGCTTAATCGATAGGTATTTTCATATAGATTCACGTGATATAGGTGAATATAGGCGACATTTTCTAGTTTGGCCGCACCAGAGTGTCAAATTTGTGTTT
>NW_024004943.1:0-6933 GCF_014805625.2 Glossina fuscipes
TAAAGCCGACAGCCTTAGATGCTAGTGCTTAGACTGAGTTTAGCCAGAGATTTTTTCCTCTGGCTTAATTAATAGCAATAATAATAATAATAAGTTTTGATTTTAATTGAATCCATCCTAATGCCCTCGAAATGTATGTAGACTTTCGTTTGCCTTACGAGTCTTCCGGTGGCTCAATTATTAAATATTTTTTAATTTATTTTAAATTAATACTCTAATGCGAAACTAATTTATTTAAAATTTTTATTTCAACTTGCGGTTAATAAATTTTACAATCTATCTAGACAGCTGTAAGAAAGCAACTAAAAGTATTTGAAGTGATGCTTAGCAAACGCTTTATAAAAATTGCTTTTAATAACTGATAATCACTGTAACACTAATTCTCTGTAACTGATTAAAAGCAAAGATTTAATTAAAAGAAAAGTGAAGAAGCATTAATTTTATGTCACACATTATTTGCAGTTTTTTTTTTTATACCCATTACCAAAGGATGACATGTTTATTTATGTTTTCAAAATGTTTGCAACAACCTGACAAAACCATCAGAGACCCTACAAAATATATATATTCTTGATCAACATCGAATTGTAAATCGATTTGAACATGTCCATCTGTCCATGTGTATGTCTGTCCATTTGTATGTATATCCGTGTGTATGGAGATATTGCCTATAAATTTGCAAAAAAATTTGGAATTCACCTAAACTTTTCAAAGGACACGCCTACAACGCCAGCATGCCTTTACGACAAAAACTTTTATTTTGAATATAGCAGAAATCGGCTGCGCCTACTCCATATTATGTGTCATGAAATTGTTGTTCTTTTACTTCTTTTGTCTTTTTTAGGATAACGGTGATGGGTACAATAGATTCGGTCCCGACCGAGTTTAACCCTATCACATGTTTTTTTTTTTAATTTATACTTTGCAAAAATTGAAAAATCTTGAAAAAACAAATTAATTTAAAGCCAGTGACAATAAAAAGGCGGGAAAGACCATGTGAGACGGGTTTTACCCCCTACGTTCGCATCACTAGGTTTATCAGCACACAGTAAGAGCTTTGACTTTGTATATAAACAAATGATTGTATAAAACTGATATGCTAATCGATTTGCATCTCGCTGCTTCACTGTTTGATTATATTTTAGTTGAAAAACCATTCTCGCCTTTAGTGCACAACCATCAATCAATAAGTTGCGTAATGCATTTTGTAATATTTCCCATTAAATTTGTATTTATTATAATTTTGACCGAAGGTATTCAAGATTTAAAACAATAATAAACTCTTGTTACTTAAAAAAAATTCAATAAACAATTTAAGGCTTAATTCGATCGTCTAATGCGGATGCCATTGGAATCCTGAGCGATTGTGATACGGGCCGCTTTCCTAGTTTATGTGTTCCCCATACCCTTTGTCAACGCAATGAAAATATTACTCATTTAAACGATGATAAATGCGGACGCGACCCAAATGGAACCCCTCAGGTTTGCTGTGCAAGGTCGAATTTATTATTACGTTCTGTGGACGGGTTGCCCGCGATGAGCAAGAAAAGTTTGACCGAACGAAGTATGTAGAATGCGGAACTTTACTAAAACAATTAGTAAATTACTTCATTTATTTATAATATAACGCAGTGTGCGATGAATACCATAAACCGGGAGAAGCGGTAACTGATGACGAAAAAGGCTTAACAAGAGAATTTCCATATGCGGTTTGTAGTACTAAATCCTCTTGATTTTCGCGAATGAAAGCGAAATAATTTTACAAAGTGGTTGTCCATCTGCCCGTTCACTAAAATCATCAAGTGATACGAAAGTAGTTAATAGGAAGACTGGTGTGAGTGCTAGGTACATACGATCTTAGGAATGCTCCCTTGGATTTTGAGCCATGTTCCTTAAACAAGTCAACTTGGAGTTGATACCTCATTATAGGACGTTTTGATAACAACGTCTCACTTTCGCTTGCTACTTTTGAGGTTATGTTGAAGAGTTTCAGGGTCTTTCAGTGTTCCTACTTTTTAGATGACAGAACGGAAATTAAAGTAGTCAATCAAAATTATTTTTTTAGTTATCCAGATATTTCTTGCCAAAGTCTCCGCTCAACGATACGGATTTATTTATAGATATATCCCCTTTTTTTTACCCTTGACCGATTTTTGATCACTAATTTAAATTATTGAGACGTCAAATAATGCAACCATAAAGGGAGGGACAAACAAATGTACAACCATTTAGATATATGTACATACTTCTACATATGTCGTTCAGCATTTCTGATATGCGATTCTGCGTGTCCTGCAACGAAAATAGATTTTTACACCTATCTTATTTCCTAATGGGTACAAAAACTCGTAAAATGGTCACCATAAAGTTCAATGCAGATATAATTGTAATATTTTCCCTGCAGTATACATTAGGATGGAAAGTGGAAAACGATCCGTATAACAAAATTCGATACGCCTGTATTGCTACTCTTGTCTCGGCCCGATATCTTGTTACGACCGCGAGTTGCTTGGATGATAACGAGTGAGTCAGAAACTAGACTTACGAACAGATCCTATACGCAATACAGACATCGTTGCTATTTCACATAATTTAGGGGCTTACCTTCTCTGGTGCGAGCGGCCGATACAGATCGTATTAGCGCACGAGACTATGAAATTGCTGAATGCATCAAACATCCTGATTATAAATCATCTTATGCTGTTCTTAAGATAAGTCGTTCTGATATAGCATTAATTAAACTGGTCAAGCCTATAGCGTAAGTGCATTTATACGAATAGGACAACATTTTAATTTCGGAAACGTAACGCTCATCTCTTCATATCTAGGCCTAGCCCTACATCCGGAGTTCCAGCTTGTTTTTGGACAGGTGTCACTATAGAAGATCAGACTGATGTAATTGCTTTAGGTTATCTGCCCACCTCTCTCGGTTAGTTGAGGTTTAGCTTAGCAGTAAAACAAGTAATATATTTAATAACATTTGTTTGTTTTAGCTGGCTTTTCCGAAGATTTGCTAAACGTAACTCTCAAAGTTCATCAAAAAAATGAATGTGAAGAAGATTACTCACCGCTAGATCGCTTATTTTTTTCACGTAAGAAAGGAGAATACAATGTTGTCTGTGCCGTAAATCCAGACAATCCAAGAGATGCCTGCCAAGTACAGCATTTATATGTCGAAGCTTATAAAAGTTTAAATAATTTTCATTTCCAGCATCATTTTGGTGGACCGTTAATTGCAATAATCAATGAAATACCATTTATAGTAGGTAATAGCCTTGGCTGTCTTCCAGGAAAGCCTGCTATGTACTTCATGATCTCTAAATATATTTCGTGGATGGAGAGATATATTTGGCCCGATTATTATTAAAGCTTAAGAGTTGAAAATGGAGTAACCCGCACGCATACCAATGTAAAGTCTATGCGTGCGACTTCCTAAACCGATGACAACAGCAGCCAAACATAAATAAATAAATGATTTTTGATAAGAGAAGTTGCAAAGCTAAATTTCTGACTTCTGGTTGGGAACATAGGGAAACATTACAGTCTCTGCGCAATTCCTTCCTGTTCCTTATTTTTGAAATGTAGTCGAGAGATTATCGGCATGACAAACTCTTGCCTCCTCTCAAGCAAGCATTGATTGTTTCGAAGGATAAGTAAAAACATTACAATCGGGGAAAGTCAACCTTAGGATACATTGTCTCCCATCGCCCAGTACACTTATTGACTTGTTTTTGTAAAAATCTAACAAAAATTACGCATTAATTTTATGTAATCCCGGATGTTGGACGATGCCTAAAATAGCATATGGCGTGATCCAAATTGAACGAAATTAATTTAGTTCCTAAACATTTTAGTATTTTTCAGTTTCCGTCAAAAAAATCAGTTTTCTTTCATGATTACATATGTTAGAATCTAAAAAATAGACCTATGTGATCCCTACCATTAATTTTACTGCTAAATTGCTACTATCGGCCAATTTTAATTATAAACTAATAAAAAAATGTACCTTTTTCTGAAGAGTTTACCAGCCACGTGAAATCTTATATGGCGTGAGGTCCAACATATAGACCCACGCGCTTCAACTTCGTAAGGGAGAAGGGGGTTTGGAAAGTTAAAAGATTGCCATAGCAGAAATAAATTCTTCGTACCAATTTAGACTGTAGAAAAGTCGGTACTCGACGACTTCTTTCGAGAAATTTTCGAGAGTTAAATTTTTAAAAAAGTCGTCATATGGGCAGTGGTCGAAGATGTGAACCGATCTGAACCATTTTTAATGGCATTCGTCCTTGGGCCAAAGCAAGTCAGTGTACCGACTTTTAACATTGTTTCCCGAATATTGCGGCATATAAGTTGAACACACGAAACCACGGCCAATAGACGGACAGACAAGATTAGATCGATTCAGAAAATAACACTGAACGACAAGCCTTTGTATGCCAAGATGGTCGAATTTTTAATATTTTATGATGAAAATTTGCCCTTAGCTAATTAACCAGAGGGAATTCAATTCACACAGGTGCAGTTTTTATACCGCACCACCTACAGGGACTGTCCTAATAGCAAATCCTTTTATGATGACAACACCTGGCTTGAAGTCATAGAAATCATGCACATACTACAATCTACATTTTTTGGTGTATTCTTAAGAAAATGATTGAATGACTGTATTATGAGAAATGGTATAGGGTATTCAATGGTCAGATTTGTCCGACTTTAACATCCTTACTTGTATATACTTTGAAGCAGTCTATTAGTATGATAGCTTTACAACTTCTAATACTTCCTTTAAAATACCTCATTCCAAACCTATTACACGTACGAAGCACATAGTTCTTCTTAGCACCAAGTTTAGAATCTAAATAGGGGACGACTTTGGTCTCCACATTATTGCAAATAATATGAATCGGACCATTTTTACGACCACTCTCCTCGCAAAGATTTATTATGAGAAAGTTGTTACATGAAAAGATTTTCCGAACAGTAGTTTGACATAGGAAGTCGATGCTGAAAATGTGAATGGAATGGGAAGAGTTTTTGAACTTTCTTTCGGATAAATGGTTATATAAAAAAAAAGTCTTCTCACATGGAAGCAAGGTTTTGGTTTTTGGAGATTTGAACCACAAAACACTTGAAGTATATATGCTAGCAGCATTGGAATGATGTACAATAAAGATGGTAGCCCTCTACGAATGTCACAGAGAAATGGTTACGAATTGTCAGAATAAACTGCACCGCCTGAAAGGCTCAGGTTGTTTCATTTATAAGAAGAAAGACTAATCAATAGTGAATTATTATATTTAACATAAGGAAGAGTTGAAAATATTTGTTTCAATCGAAGTGATGTAGAGTGTTTATTAGTCGTGCTATTGCTAAACTATAACAGTTTCAATGGTTTTTTTTTATAAGTTTATAGGCAATTTATTGATATTGTAGTTGTTTGAAAAACATATGTAGCTTAACTGTAATAGGTTTGATACAATTCGTTGCTTTCTCTATTCGCTACAATTTGTGAGAGGGAAAGGCTTGACAACTTCCGAACGACTGTTGTGTTTGTCTACTCTTTTATGATTTGTTGTATCCAATCGACATAGTCAGCTACCCTTGTGTAGACTACAGGAAAATTTTCGCTGCTGCAACGATAGCCAAGTGATGACATGCCTTCTAAATACCAATTATCCGAGTGATCTTTAGAAACTTTACGCATTAAAGGATTAGCCGAATCGCCACCACAACTGTCTTTGGAAACTTCACCAAGAGCACAAATCTGTGAAGTTATTAATGGTTTACGGTGACTCTGAAATTCTTTGTCACAATCTGTATGCTCGACGATAGTTGCTTTCGCATGACTCTTCACTTTAGCATTCCCCCGTGGGGGATCCCAACCGGCGACAGTTAAAATTTCTCCTCCCGTTAAATTCACCCGTGTTTCCGGTAAAGGCAGACATATAGGTTGTATGGAATCCGTGAAATTGACATTAGCTGCTAAACGAATTAAAGCGATATCATTGTGACCACTTCTACTATTATAGTCTGGATGTGCTATTATAGTCTCGATATTTAAATCCAAAGGTTTTTCATTGCATTCACCATTCTTGCACTCTTTCTCCTCACCTAACTTATATTCTCCTAAACGTATTTTAGAGCTGAACGTAAGAGAAAAATAATGTAAAACATGGTTTTAGAAGAAAAATACAATGGACTTACAGTTTTTTGTTCGCCAAATTATTAGTAACGCAATGAGCAACTGTTAAAACGTAACGTTGATTTATTAGATTACCTCCGCACAAGAACTCGTCGTCACCATTCTCTGTATTCGTTGATCAAAGAAAGAAAGCGATGAAGGTGAGAAAAATCTTGAAACAATTGTTCTCTGATTCACTTTTACTTACCATTTGTGTAACTCAGCAATGCCATCCAAGTATATGGATTCGTGAGTAAAGTGGGTTCCAAAGTTCTTTCTTCATTATTGCCACCACAATAAGGCGGTTCAGGCAAGACATTGCCTTTTCCCTGATTGCCCGTCAATTCAGTTCGACCTGTTGTTGTTCCTGCTAAGTAGAGGTTAGTTAGTGTAAGATAATTTTAAAGGAACGTTGAAGACATATAAGTACGTGTACCACGTGATGGATCATTCAAAGGATGACGAGCGGGACTGATATGTTAATGTTTCCAATAGAATTTTCAAAGACGAACGGACAGACATAACTAAATCAATTCAAAACTTGATATTGATCACGAATATATACACTTTTTAAGCTTTACGATGATTTTCTCAAAACGTTGCAAACGTTTTTACAAAATAAACATATCCTCATCTGTGTGTGGTAAGTATAAAAAGATGACATTAATCAGCTAAATCCAATTTCATAGGTCAAATTTACAAGAACTTATGATCCTCCGGTACGCGTAACCTCATTAGTGATAAATACTTCT
>NW_024004944.1:0-591 GCF_014805625.2 Glossina fuscipes
AAGTTACCAAAGACAAACTTCACAGATAAACGTAGATGAAAAAGGATGAAAGATGTCTCATTGACAATAGATTACCTGGAGTAAATGCTTAAGAAATTTCTCTAAATAACTTTGCTAAAACTAAATGAAATTTTCAGTCTCCATTTCTAACTTCTGCAAAAATATGCTACATAATGTATATCAATTGTACACCTGCGTTATTTATTCATATCAGCGGTACTATCAACGCGCATGTTTGCCGCCATATTAACTTATATGACATGAAAGTTCGAATTGTTATTACTTTATAGGTGGATAATACTCGCATAAAAATAAGCTCAAAAACATATATGTATATATATATAGTCATGCAAAGACTTATACACTGTGCGAAGCAATCATGTTTGGATGAAGGATCGTTCTTATCCGCTCGGCGTGGAGACCCTTTCGTGTGCCTGAATATGTTTTTGAAAAGAAAATTTATCTCGTTCTTGAAAGCCTGAGTTCGTCCACTACCGCCAGTTGAAGATTGCAAAGGTTGATGATATGGCAAGATGATTATTTTATTAGTCTTTAGAACTAGTAAAAAAGTTGCTTTCGGGGGACGGGGGG
>NW_024004944.1:691-1282 GCF_014805625.2 Glossina fuscipes
AAGTTACCAAAGACAAACTTCACAGATAAACGTAGATGAAAAAGGATGAAAGATGTCTCATTGACAATAGATTACCTGGAGTAAATGCTTAAGAAATTTCTCTAAATAACTTTGCTAAAACTAAATGAAATTTTCAGTCTCCATTTCTAACTTCTGCAAAAATATGCTACATAATGTATATCAATTGTACACCTGCGTTATTTATTCATATCAGCGGTACTATCAACGCGCATGTTTGCCGCCATATTAACTTATATGACATGAAAGTTCGAATTGTTATTACTTTATAGGTGGATAATACTCGCATAAAAATAAGCTCAAAAACATATATGTATATATATATAGTCATGCAAAGACTTATACACTGTGCGAAGCAATCATGTTTGGATGAAGGATCGTTCTTATCCGCTCGGCGTGGAGACCCTTTCGTGTGCCTGAATATGTTTTTGAAAAGAAAATTTATCTCGTTCTTGAAAGCCTGAGTTCGTCCACTACCGCCAGTTGAAGATTGCAAAGGTTGATGATATGGCAAGATGATTATTTTATTAGTCTTTAGAACTAGTAAAAAAGTTGCTTTCGGGGGACGGGGGG
>NW_024004945.1:0-2925 GCF_014805625.2 Glossina fuscipes
TTTGATACACGTTTAGCACGAAAGCAATGGTATAATATGTCACATGTTTTGGATCGTCATGCTCGAAACAAACAAATGATGATGCAATTTGAGAATGAATTGGAACGTCTGATGAATGAGCGTGATAGATTATCATCCGATTTGTTCGACGTTCAAAAACGAACCTCAACTAGCAGCAATGACTTGGACAATGAGGAAGATTTAATTAAATCTAATCTGACTTATGTCCAAGAAAGCATTAATAATACTCAACAAGCTTTGTTGCAATTCGATGATAGTAAAGATTTCAATGTGGGTGAATCGCACAATGTGCAAAAGTTCATCAACGAAATCGATAATATCGACGAGGCGAAATATTTGTTAGAACGTTTATCTACGAACTCAGTAGACTTGTTATGCAAAGTGGCCAATTTGGAAAATCACTTGCAGGAATGTATTGCTTTATTAAAAGAGGCTCAGCAAGAATGTCTTGTGCAGCAACAATTGTTACAGGATTTCGTAGCACAAAATAATTTGGAAAAAATAACCGATTTATTTGAATCGTTAAGCTTAAGCGTCTCGAAATCAAATTGCATTAGAACTAGCGGTTCGCAAAAGTCTTTAAAGAGCAACGAAACCTACGATGTAGGAATTGATGAAGCATTTCCTTTATCAGAACGAAATCGTAGTTCATCTCCGGAACTTGTTCAAGATATGATGTAAGATATTCGATATTGATATGTAAATAGTATGCCATAAATTGTATGATATATTCCTCTTATTTCAGAAATAAAAAGATTAGAAGTCGTACCGCACAGCCCTATAATATGTTGTTTGGAGAAAAGGTAAAGTTTACAAGAATAAAACAAAATAGAAAACAAATAATTAAGAGTAGTTTATACATGCGATGGCCAAAAGCACAATAATATTGAATCTGCATATATATACATGTATATGTTTATATATATATAAAGATAAATATAGTTCCAGAAGTTCGACTGAATGTGTAAAGTCTATACAGTTTCAATTTTCTGCCCGACTTTATAACTTTTTATAATGATTTTCTCAGTCAAATGCATCGATTTCGGTTGAATATGAAGACAAAAAATGAGTAAAGGGTTTAAGTTTTTATTGCCCATCATTTTTACTGAAATGTGCAAATTGTTACATGAGGATTTTTCTTATTCCCCCATGTAAGCCCATTTAAAATCATTTGGGCATCTGCAGTTGTGTCTTGCTTCTCCTCATTCTTACATCGTTGCCAACAGGCTACAGAAACATTTCGCATAATTACGAACCTTGCATTTCATTTATTTATATTACAGCTTAGTATCATTTAACACAAACTTTTGTGTAATATTTGCAAACTTTGTACTTCACATACTTTACTTTAATCCTATTTAACTCTGCTTTACTTGCTTGATGTTGTTTGTCAATTTTCACTTTTGGTTTGTACAATTCTCTTCCCAAGGTAAAACGTGCTCTTCTCCCCAAAATGTTCCAGCCACGAAAGTGAGCTTGCGGAGGATCGTGTCTTCTATAGTACGTCTTTATGTGAGTTTTCACTTAGTTTGTTGGACGAATTTGGACCACGTGCAATACGCTTGCCTTAAGCAAGTTTTTGTTCAAGATTTCGATACTCAAGATGGCTAAGGTCATAAAAGACTATATATTTTTTCAATGCTCGCATCAAATTCAAATCAGAAACATTAAATTTCGAGGGTCATGTATTGTCAACCACCCCTATTCTTGGCATTACTCCTGGGGTCGCCTAACTTTCTCGTAACAAATAAAATAAACTTCTTAAAATTAAAGCCATTCGCCGGAGAGTAAAGTAATCAATAAATAATCTTTTGTATTTATTTATCTATTTAATGTATTTATTTAATATTTATCACTTGTTTTTATTACAGCATTTTTTCCTTAAATAAATTACATAATAATTTAAAATTATTAATTGTGCTTTATTATCGTTTCAGGACGAAGGACGAGTTTAATATTATTTTCAAATTTTCATTTTTACTGAAAATGAGCGCAACGCTAGTAGGAAAACTCACCTGAAAATTCATTGCTAAGGCAAAATGAATTAAGCATTCATTCGTTCTTTCATATATAAAAAACATATGAATGAATTTTTTTGTATTTTGTAATTTTTTTTTTTTTTCAAGTTATTTATTTTGAATAAGTGTTGTTAATTTTTTGGTTTGTTTATCGATTGGTAAAAAAAAAAAAAGTTAACACTAACTTATTACATAACATACATTAACACAATTAGTTTCGCATCCAATTAAGTACAAATGAAATGTGTGGTAAGGAGTACACAGAGAGAGTTTTCATTACAAAATGTAATGAAACTTAATGCAACGAAAAGCTACTTAATCAAAAAAAAAAAAAAGGAATAACCAATATGTTGACGAGAAACCAATCCTAAGCGATAAATTGGTTTCTTTTATTCAAAAAATTTGCAAAGTGCAAATAACTCCAAAACATGATAACATTTGCCTTATATTTATTAAGTATTATTATTAAAATAAAGAAATATTTATGAGAACAATTTAAACTGTAAGATTTCTATTTTATTTAAAGCTATAGGTAGATAGGTATATGTGAAGAAGTTTTTCGCCCAAATTTTAGATTAATATTATTGCGTAAAACATGATAATGTTTCTTTAAAAAGAGAAGAGTAGTATAATTTGAAGGTTATAGTTGTATTAAGTGACTTTATTTATTAGTTTAGGAAATAAAAATTACATATGTACAGTATACAACACCAGTTAATTTTCGAATCGTAATAAGATGTTAAGATTGTAAGTTAGTTTAAATTCGACATAGGAAAATCGCGCGTATTAAGCAAAGTTGTTTTGGTATGCTCTAAAGAATACGATAATCAGATTAAGTGATAGACATCATTTAGATTTCTGCAAAGAACTCTGAACGGATTAAACA
>NW_024004946.1:0-2262 GCF_014805625.2 Glossina fuscipes
CATACCATATCTGATACTTTTCATGGAGTAGAAATGAAAGACGTTTATCGATGGCTAGAAGATCCAGATTCTGCCGAAACTCAGCAATTTGTCAATGAGGAAAATAAAATAAGTCAGCCTTTTTTGGACTGCGACGAAAGGAAAAGCATTTATGAGAAGTTACTAAAACTATGGAATTATGAGAAATACGGATGTCCGATGAAGCATGGAAATTATTATTACTTTAATAAGAATAGCGGATTGCAAAACCAAAGGTGATTATGAGAGAAAGTGCAATGTAACGCTATTTTATGTCTGTATGTATTTTAACGACCATCAGCCGTCCATTTCTTAACTTGTGTCCAGCAGTAGCTTATGAATCCCACTTTATACCTTATGAATCCGTTTTTGAGATTGTGTGTGTGACAGTCATTAACTTTGAGGTAAAAAACGCGCAAACAAAATATTGGGAATATTAAAAAAGGATCAGTTCGTCGAAAAATGCTGCCGGTCAAAACGCGGATACGAATTTCGTTATATGCGAATACGTTTTACGTTTCCTAATATTTCTTGAGATTCGATCAGCAAATGTTACTGTAATAATTTCCTTGAATGGATTTAAACGAATTTTTTGTCAGTTATTTTTTCAAGTGACCCTAGCATATGCATCAAAAATGTATTTTTGTCACTTTTGGCTGTCTCAACTACGGGCTAATTTTTGCAGCAAGATCCAAAATTTTTCCTTCAATCTAAGTTTTATCGCAGTCACGTTTTCTTCTTGGGAAAAGCTTGTGCAAATTAATTCAGTAAGAAACGTGGAATAAAATAATATTTGGCGTGAGCAATCGAATAATGATTGTGTTTGCCCAGATGTGAAAACAGGTTTTTCATTAAGCGTACAATATAAAGTTTCAAAAAATCTTTATCATATTGTTTTAAGATGTGTTTGTTTATAAATTATGTTGTTTCGCATTCATTACAGCGTTTTATTATATCAACAGAAAACTCTATCAGAATATATATAAAATATTTATAATATAAATAATTGAATTTTTTTTTAATTTTAGCCAATCGGAAGTATCCGACTGCGGTAAATATCTAATAATACCGATTGTAAAAGATTGCCGCGACAATATTTTGTATTATTCCGAACTGGATACAACAAGTACGATGCCTTCCAAACTAAAAATGCATAACATTATTGAAAAATTGGAAGCAGACTACGATGTGAGGGCTTTTTACGAACGTTTTTTTTTTTTTTAAAGTAATAACTAACAAATTGATTATTATTTCTTTTTGCAGTATATAACAAATATTGGATCCAAAGTGTACTTACGTACAAATAAAAATGCACCAAATTATCGAGTCATTGTTATTGATTTTGAAAACCATTCTGAAAGTAATTGGATAACTTTGATACCGGTAAGCATAGCTTTACATATATAATTTCCGATTTCGGTGGTAATTCAGAGGGTTTTTAGAATTTAATTTCGCTTTCGCCTTATTAAGATTATCGAATGATATCTGAATATTTTTGGTAATAGTCAGATTATGTTATGTAAGTTTCAATACAAATTATTTCTATTTGTTTAATCCACCATAGAAAAATCAGAAATTTTTACGGGCTTGTCTTCGAAGTTTGATAGTCAGTCGGATAAATATGTTGAACACTCCAAAAGAGGAAAGTAGCTTCTAGAGTTTCGGAAGGAGACCAATGAAAAAGATTAATTAGATGTTGACTTCAAAATGGTGACACTTCGTAGCAACGACATCTATCTTCTGCGTCGAGATGACGCACGAGATCGCGATCCGGATCGGGACCGGGACCGCGGACCCGAAGGAGAGCGGGACCTACGGCGGGACGGCGAACGAGACGCCGCTGTTTTTCTTCCACGGCTTCTGGGCATTCCCTCTTCCGCGCCTGCGGTTAGCATCGCTGGGGCCGGGCTCATCGTCCTCTATTGCGGCAACCGTATTCTCGGGACTCGAAGCCGTGAAATTTATTGCCATACCAATCTTCTCCATTTTTTTCAAGATGCCCAAATCGACTGCATGGTTTACTCTCATTCTAATGTCGTCCATGTCCAAATTTCCCTCTTCATTCATTTTGGCACTAAAAACCATCGTTTGCTTGATCTCCGGTTTCCCAATACTCCAATATTCCAATGAAAGATGAAATTTGCAATGGCAATTTCATTGCCATTCATTGTCATCTATATATTACGTTGCCGCAAGCTTTGATACACGTTTAGCACGAAAGCAATGGTATAATATGTCACATGT
>NW_024004947.1:0-1126 GCF_014805625.2 Glossina fuscipes
GACCTGCCTCCTGCTTGTGCCGTGGTAGATGCTACAGGACAGGTTCTGATTCCTTTCCGCTAATGAATGGCATTCCGCAAGGATCTCCTCTCTCCGTCATGCTTTTCCAGATCGCCTTCAACAAAATTAGCAAAATTCTCTGCCGTGTACCAAGAGTCGAACATTGTCTCTACGCGGACCATGTATACGTTTTTACAAAAGAAAAAGACAACACGAAAGCAATCAACATCCTCGAATCTATTGGACGAGAGATCTCCGCATGGGCAAACTCGTCAGGGGCTAAAATTTCCATACAAAAATCTAAAAAAAATGCACATTTGTCGAAAGCAGATTTGCGATGCAGGAAATCTACTGATGCATATGAATGGCTTACCAATACTAAACGTGCAGACGCTGCATATTCTCGGGCTCACGTTTTCCAACAATTATCGTTGGAAAGCACACTGTCTTCGGTTGAAAAATTCTATTTTAACAAGGGTGAATTTCATACAGTACTTTCCTTGGACAAGCCATGCGCATATTAACACTATTGCTTATCTTATCAACATGCTTGTGTTAAGCAAGATTGACTATGCTTTGATAATTTATGGCAATAGCTGCACATCTAATATCAACATCCTTAAACCGGTCTATCACCAAGCCGTCAGAGCAAGTTTTTATGCTGTTCGGACGACGCCCATAAATAGTATTATAATTGAAACTGGTCTCCCAGCTTTAGAAAATAGACTGTATGAGTTAAAAGCTAAAATAGTCCCCAAGCTTCTTAGTTCAAACAAATCTATTCTCGGTGATGACGTGAGAAAGATTACTATTGCGAAGAAAATTCCAAAGTCACCATCCGCAATTGACCATTGTTTGTACGTCGCAAAGGAATTGAATATTCCCTTAAAAATTATCTGCTCTTTTGGTGTTAAACCTCCATGGATTTTGAAAGACTGCCTTTTTGACTGCTCTCGCTGTCTATGCACAAAAAAGAAGATACTCCAAATTACATCTTCAGGAATCTAATAGCAGAAAAAACCCAAGTATTGGAGAATACTGGTTGGAGTCTTTCGTACACAGACGGCTCAAAATCTTTTGACCTGCCTCCTGCTTGTGCCGTGGTAGATGCTACAGGACAGGTTCT
>NW_024004948.1:0-4875 GCF_014805625.2 Glossina fuscipes
AGGCAAGGTGCTTTACATTACCGAGCTCCGACTAAGAATTTAGAAAAAAATGTATTTGCAGGCAACGGGAAGGAGACGTGTCGGACGCATTTGTAGCAGTTATTTTAAACTCCAATAGCTAATTCAAGAGTGTTGAACGAGTAATAAAATTTGCCTACTAAATTTTCCTTCTTTCCTGGTCTATACCAATGTTTGGCTAAGTAGTAATTTATTATTTTTAGTCATTTTCATATCTTTCTATATAATTTTCAGACGCTTGGAATATTCTTTCTTGCAACTTCTTAAATATTCCAAAATTTTTGTTTGAAACTTTAAAATGAAATCAATTTTTTGGTGTTTTTTGAATTTTCCCTTAATAAATCATTTTGTGTACAGTAAAAGCTTCTTATTTGCGGAGTATGCGTTCCATAAAAATGCCACGAATACAGAAACCATGAATTCGGAATGATAACTTATATGGGCTTATACGGGGATACGTTCCTAGGTGACAAAATAAAAAACAAATCAAATATATAAAAAAATCAATTTAATTTTAGTTTTTGAACATTTTGATTAATTATCTTAAGGCTTAGGCAACGATTTGAAGAATTTTGTAATTTTCTCTTGCTTGGCAGTTTTTAAAATTTCGTTCAATTCTGGCTGATACGCAGAAGTCGCATTAGCAATTAAAAGTAAAACTTCGTTCCATAAAAGGATTAATGTTCATAAAGAAATCGCAAAGCTCATTTGCCATTCTTGAACCTTCACTAAGACTTTTCAAATTAAATGTCACGTTTCCAGTGCTTGTTGAATCCTCTTCCTCAATGGGCGGTGAATTTAACACTTCCTCCAAGTCGGTTTCAGTCAAATCTTCATCTTGCGATTCAAGCAATTCCTGAATGCCGCTTGATTCTATCTGCTTGAATCTACCTTGTCCTATTCGCGATTTCGGCTATGTTTGCAGTCAAAGTTAGAACTTGCACAGATTCTATGTCATTTTCCGCAGTCAGAGCAGGCCACAGTTTTTTCCAGCATGACTTCAATTTGTGTGGCTTTAGTTCTTTCAATGATTCTTTTATGTTTACGATGCATTTTGCTAGGTCAAATTTCTTCCAGCACTCCAAAACATTCATACCAGGATTACATTCCATATTATCCATTACGATTTTGAAGGTTCGTTTAATGTAATAGAGGATGACCTGGTGCATTTAGAAGTGCTTTAAAGTCGAAATTCTGTTTTTTAAAAAAGTTTCAGAAACAAAACAATTCCGAAATCAGTCACAAAATATCCGCGAATAAAGAAATTTATAGCCGCGAATATGGGAATTGAATCGCATTTTTTTAATCCGCGAATAGTGAAACCGCGAATAAAGGAAGCGCGAATAAGGAGCTTTTACTGTATTTACATTTGGGAGTTTGCACTATTTATATATGTGCATAGCTGTATGTCGAACTTGATTGCCTTAGTTTTTGCGAGGAAGCCACTAAAAAAAGTGAAGTTGTTCTACATATTTTAAGAAAAACTTAAAAAAAAAAGTGAAATGACGGACGTATAACACGCAAAATTAAAATGACTGCAATCAAATAAACACTAACATAAATAAATATTAATAATAATATGTACCAAATCTAACCCTAACTTTATTAAGGCCGAAACAAAGAGCTCTGTGTTCACATTGGGCCTTTTTTACACATCTCAGCGAATTTCCGGTTGTTCGTTTGCTGAATAACAGTAGTTTTTATACATATATATATATTTTTTACCCGATAACGGCAGACCATTATGTACACAAAATTATGCAGGGCTTTTCAGCATTGTATTAAATACATGTTTAGTCAAATGACCTTTGCGAAGCAGTCTACATCATTTTGTCACTTTGGAGTGTGCATTGTTTACCAAACTAAACTTTATTGTATTATTTGTAATGTACGCATACATACGTGTAGGGGGTTTCTGTCGGACGGCTTTTTCTCTGCTGTTCACAAAGGTAATATTACGTCAAGGTCAAGTTTGTTTGAACGGAGAAATTAATTCATTTTTTTCCCAGTTAAAAAAAAAAACAAAAGTTTTCAATTGCCGAAAAGGGTCGTTGACAAGATAGTGGAGTGTTTAGGTAAAGATGTGTTAAAGCAAGCCAATAGCATAACTACCGAATTTTCGTTCGGTAACCGGCCGTATAATTACTAAAATGGATATTTTATATTCTTATATATATACTGCCGATAGCCTGTGTTGCTAGTGCTCAATGTCTTTTTTTTTAGTCTAAGAATTCAATTCATTAGTCTAAAATTAAAATAATAATAATAATAATAATAATAAAAATAAGAAAAGAAAAAAGTACAAAATTTGATTCGCATATACATACATATACGAATATAGTTCTAAAACTGTCAATACATTACAGAGGCTTTTAAATGTTTTATGAATTCTTTGTAATTTACTGTGATTTTGTGCTAAATTTATGCATAGAAGTAATAAGAAGTTATTATCGACAGAAAGATATGAACATCGAAAAATCTTCTGTAATGGTAGTTTTAAAAAGAGCAAATCAAAGTAAAAAAAAGAAGTAAAGAGGTATGAAATTTTTTTTGCGCCTCGAAAGGGTTACAAGTAAGCGCAATGTGAGGAAGGCAAGAAAGAAGAACATCGCACCAAGTAAGAAATGTGTCGAGAAGAGGAATTAATTAAACAAAATTAAACGAAAACTTAAAAAGAAAACAATATATTATTTAATGCTAGGCTCAACAAATAGAGAAAGGAAAAAAATAATAATAAGTAAAAAAAAAATTTGTTTCCGAAAGATGAGGTAAGTAAACAAGTAAGTTGAAGTAACAAACAAACTCAAAACCGTCATTGTTACTGACAGTTTGTCTGTATTACTAGCTACCCGGAACCCTTCGACTTCGAGATGGAGCACCATCAACAAATTAAGGAATATAATTGCTACACCCGACGAAAAAATCAAAATGTTATGGGTACCAAGTCACATCGGTTTACTGGAAAATGAGCAGGCTGATCGAGCGGCAAAGTATGCTGCTTCTGCTTCTCTAATTATGGATGATGTCATGGAAAAGTTGGATCTTCAAAGATACATTGCAAGAAAAGTTAAAGAGAAAATTGCAGAAGGAAATTTACAATACCATCATCAACACTACTCTTGCATTAACCCTCAATTAACTCCACCTCTATATCCAACAAATGTTGAGAAAACCAAGATCCAAACATTTTCGAGAATTCGCCTTGGTCATACAATTGCAACTCACCAATGGATCCTGAAGAAGTCTTCTCCCCCAATCTGCTGTTGTGGACAAACTCTTACTATAAAGCACATTCTCTGCGACTGCCTCAACTTTTCCTTGGCTAGAAGTATTGCATTTGGAACGATTAACCCTTTGAACATTCTACAATCAACTTCAGAACAGAATATCAATTCAATATTTTACTTTATTAATACTACTAAGCTTATTATCTAATATCCATTTATTTAAATTAGAGCCGATAGCCTGTGTTGCTAGTGCTCAATGTCTCTTTTTTTAGTCTAAGAATTTAATTCATTAGTCTAAAATTAAAATAATAATAATAATAATAATAAGTTGAAGTAAATGCTTGTGAGTGTCATCACGGACGATGACTTAGCAAACCAACAAATACATAGACACAGACTAACGATCAGGAGAACGATACCGACGGACCGTGGGACTGTCATGTGATGTCACGCCATTAGTGATCGTTTGATTTACGCTAAAAAAATGAACGAATGAAATGCTTTTTTAAACAATTATTGTACTAAAGATCTTACGCGTTTCATAGCTTATTAAATAATATTGTAACATAAATTTTTTTAATTTTAAATTAAAGATTTAATTATCTCAACCATCAATTTTATTGCAGATACCTTCGGCTGACAAAATCCTCACGGCTTGTTAACCCTAAATACTTTCATAAGTTTATCAACTCAAAAAAAATCTCCATATGTCGCAGGTTTCTTTCAATGGCGCTGGTGATATTGAAAACACAAACCCCTTTCCTGAATACTTAAGGCAAAATTTTTCAACTGCTGATTCTCACTTAACTATTAACTCCGTTTCGATTCCTAACTTGGTGATTTCAGAAAAAACTCGTTCACCTTTATGAAATTAAACCTAAAAAGATCCAAGAAGCCTTTTTTTTCAAGGTGGAAGTTATTCAATAACTCTTTAAGTAAAGCTAGGTCCGCGCTAGATTTCATTAAGCCGTGTATCAAAGAGCTTAAGAATCCTTACATTACAAGAAGGCTACATATGTGCTTAGTTAGACAAATACTTGGCTAGGTCTCTGTTGAGTAATCTCCATCCTACAGGTGTTATGTAGATTATACACTGAATCCGCTCAGAAGCAATTCTTGATGTTTGTTATGTTTCTTATGATTTTGGATTGGGACCAACTTGTCTCTCCTCCTTATGAAAATAGATTCCTTCTATTATCCTTACCGTCACTTACGTAAGGTAAGGATAAGGTTATTCTTGGTTCTCAACGGAAGCAATAAATGGTGCTATCGATTCGCCCATATTATTTGATGAGATAAGCTTTAATGTCCCTATTCCCTTCTCTAGGCAATATGAATATATTAATTCGTTCAAAGATCTTTGCAGAAACCTAAACTATGTCCACCGCTTAATCGTAATATCGGAATATTGCAATTCTATCAAAACAACTACGCTCAATCCGCGCGATTTGCTTATGTCTTATTTAAACTAACTTGCAATCTTCACACCTCACTATGATTCGAAAATTAACTGATGTTGTTTATTGTTTTCGTTTGCCAAGCTTTTGCATGTTTGCAGTGGCTAAGTGGTTCGCTTCCAACTTACTTACTAATAAAATAAGAGTTCGAAGAGCTGTACTGAAATATTTTA
>NW_024004949.1:0-1314 GCF_014805625.2 Glossina fuscipes
TTTAATAACCGTTTTGAACAAAACTATTTGAAATATCAACACAAAAACTCCCGCATACATTAACAAATATTCTCAGCGTTTACTTGTTCCATGAGGCACTAGTGGATATTCGCTAGGTCAAAATTTCTACTATAAATTCTTTCGTCTGCTCCGTGCTTGCATACGTTAATATAGGGCCAATTGATTCTCTATATATCCGCATTATATGCAATCAATAAGCTTCATATTTATAAGTCAAGGCCCAAAACTATTTCAGAGTAATATTCATATATCCTTTCTTTTAGCATTTCAAAAAAATATGAAAATATTTTTGAAAATTCTAATCAGAAAGTGGGAAACAGGTCGAATAAACATATTATAATAAAGAGTATTACATAATATCTATGCCATTTATGATGATGTTTGTGATAGAAAAATGCAAGCGGTATGATGAAAGTAATGTCGCTTTAATAGCTATATACGATAAATAGCTATTTTATTATATTCTCTGCTGTTGAACATAACGTATATTAAATAAATAAATAAATAAATAAATACACATATACAAATAAACAAAGACACACACTCACACAAATATTTCTACACGTACATATATCAAACAATAAAAAGCAACGAAATTGAAAATAATTTTTAAGTACAAGTGAATAATAAAAATATACAAATATGCTGACAATTTTCACATAACGACACCTCAGGGTAAAATTTACACATACTTGCATATTTATTATCTATCTCACTCAACGGCAGCGAACACACGCTTATATTTAGCTAAACCATGGAACCTTGTGTAGGTATGTGCTAACCTAAAGGACATACGAAATGATGCCCGTAAACAGTTTTGTAGATATATATATAAATATATGTATATGTTTATGTAAATAAACGAACGTGTACCCTATGCAGGCATACATACCCATACATATATAATGCCCATATAAACGTGTTCTGTTGAATGGCACACGTTTAGTTTTAATAAAAAACAAACACATCTACGAATTGTGTGCTGCAAATATAATAATTTTTAGCATTAAAGTGACCAGATAGGTAAAGAGTAAGAAAAAGCATATACAACATATATGCAACGAACGTACTACACATGTACATATGTAAAGTATGAATATGAACGGTTATCCAACCTCTTTATACTCTGGAATGTATTCACATTAAATATTATTATGATATTCATGCTCTAATGCATATTGTGTTGTATTGTGTAAATTAAATGTTATTTTTGCATGTATAATATATCTATGCATACATATATATTTGTATGTATGCATATGTTATATCCATATGTTGTATTCATATATATTA
>NW_024004950.1:0-1331 GCF_014805625.2 Glossina fuscipes
TTCAAAGCACGGCCACCTTTAATAACCGTTTTGAACAAAGCTATTTGAAATATCAACACAAAAACTCCCGCATACTTTAACAATTATTCTCAGCGTTTACTTGTCGCAAGTGGCACTAGTGGATATTCGCTAGGTCAAAATTTCCACCATAAATTCTTTCGTCTGCTCCGTGCTTGCATACGTTAATATAGGGCCAATTGATTCTCTATATATCCGCATTATATGCAATCAATAAGCTTCATATTTATAAGTCAAGGCCCAAAACTATTTCAGAGTAATATTCATATATCCTTTCTTTTGGCATTTCAAAAAAATATGAAAATATTTTTGAAAATTCTAATCAGAAAGTGGGAAACAGATCGAATAAACATATTATAATAAAGAGTATTACATAAGATCTATGCCATTTATGATGATGTTTGTGATAGAAAAATGCAAGCGGTATGATGAAAGTAATGTCGCTTTAATAGCTATATACGATAAATAGCTATTTTATTATATCCTCTGCTGTTCAACATAACGTATATTAAATAAATAAATAAATAAATAAATAAATACACATATACAAATAAACAAAGACACACACTCACACAAATATTTCTACACGTACATATATCAAACAATAAAAAGCAACGAAATTGAAAATAATTTTTAAGTACAAGTGAATAATAAAAATATACAAATATGCTGACAATTTTCACATAACGACACCTCAGGGTAAAATTTACACATACTTGCATATTTATTATCTATCTCACTCAACGGCAGCGAACACACGCTTATATTTAGCTAAACCATGGAACCTTGTGTAGGTATGTGCTAACCTAAAGGACATACGAAATGATGCCCGTAAACAGCTTTGTAGATATATATATAAATATATGTATATGTGTATGTAAATAAACGAACGTGTACCCTATGCAGGCATATATACGCATACATATATAATGCCCATATAAACGTGTTCTGTTGAATGGCACACGTTTAGTTTTAATAAAAAACAAACACATCTACGAATTGTGTGTTGCAAATATAATAATTTTTAGCATTAAAGTGACCAGATAGGTAAAGAGTAAGAAAAAGCATATATAGCATATATGCAACGAACGTACTACACATGTACGTATGTAAAGTATGAATATGAACGGTTATCCAACCTCTTTATACTCTGGAATGTATTCACATTAAATATTATTATGATATTCATGCTCTAATGCATATTGTGTTGTATTGTGTAAATTAAATGTTATTTTTGCATGTATAATATATCTATGCATACATATATGTATGTATGCATATGTTATATCCATATGTTGTATTCATATATATTA
>NW_024004951.1:0-5689 GCF_014805625.2 Glossina fuscipes
TATTCCAACGCCTCTCGTATGATCTTGCGTTCAATACCCGTGGCCCGTGGTTTGTTAGGTTACGCCGACGAGCGCCGGCCTGGGATTCTCCAATGACTTCCCGAGAAATTCGCGTGGGGCGCTACCTATCGAGATCGCCTCTAATTTTCTGGCGAGCTCCATTAATTCGGCTAAGCGGTTGAAGTTAGATATTCGGGTTGGGCATTCATATAAATGCGCTCCAGTAGTTGGTCCTCCGTCATTAAGGTATGGTCTTGTAAGTCCAGCACATAACCCTGGAACTTCTCCCGCGGTCGCTGGGAGCGTCGACGAATCTCATCTTCGAATCGGTCGAGGTGTCGTGGTGGTAGAAAGAACCTCATAAAATCCGCTCGGAACCTCTTTTTAGAATGTCCAGTGTTGGTTGTTGCTGCGGTACCACGTCAAGGCTCGATCTCTTAGCTTCGCCACCGAGGTAGCTGGCAATCTGTCCCTGTCGACACTGTATGGCTCGGCTAGTTCCTCGACCCGTTCGATGAAGGCGAGCAGCTCTCTATGGCCCGCAAAGCTGAGCCCCCATCTGCTGCCTACCTCGATATTCGGTATTGCGTCGGTCGCTACCGGGAAAACTCGGTGCGCTCCGCCAATCGGGGCGGCGAGTTGACTGGTCCCTCTAGTGTCGTTGATTGTTGTTGCTGGAGTGGGGAGGATGCTCCTTTATCGTCCGGCTCTTTTATCGTCACCGGTACTTGCAGGTTTGCGGCGTTCGTTGGTGGGTGCAGGGGTGCTTTCTCATCTGTGGGCATTCCATCGGCCCTAGCTCTGGCGTGGGAGGCTGGTAGCAGCGATCGCTGCCTGGTCAGGGCCTCCAGCTCGGTCTGTAATTCTAGCAACCGCGTGACGACCTCGGGCTTGTGGTCGTGATTGTTAAATGGTGCCTAACGCCTCCTCATTTCTTGGACGGTACCGTTGATGTCTAGGTCGAACTCTCCTAGGCACGCTTGGAGTTCACCTCGGCGTAGGGTGTTCAGCCAGGTGACGTGAAGTGGCGATGTCATGCTGGCGATTGGATGGCTTATACTAGTTGAATTAGGGTTAGTCATTCCCTGGGCACTTGGATGTTATACTTTCTTTTCTTGGTTATTTCTTTTTTGTATTTTGTTTGCTGTTTTTTTTTTGTTTTTTTTAGAATTGGTTGTGGTTCTTTTTTTTTTTTTTGCCCGTATAAATTTCTCTGGAGCGGTTGGTAGCTTATGCTTATAACACAGGGATGCGTAAAACCCTGGGTTTTTAAGGCGTTTTCTAACCTGACATGTGAGCTGTTCGCACGTACATTGTTTAGTGTTCGTTCAGACAAATCTTGCGGTAGAAAGTTCTTCCTTAAGGATTTCAAGAAATATTATATTGTAAAGTTTTCCTCTTTCTTGTTTTTTTTTTTGTTTTGTTTTGTTGCAAGTTGGTTTAATAACAATTAATTCTTAAAGAATTTTGTTTTGTTGAAGTCATGAAATCGGGTACAAATGAGAGAGGTGAATATTTAAAAAAATTGACCTCAATCTAAATGGGTTTCAATTCCGTCTTTCAAATAAATCAAAGTAACAATTAAAATCAAAGCTCTGTCAAATTGTTGTTAAGCTTGACATGATAAAGCGTTCACTTCTTTCGATTTTATTTAATTCGATGTTCTGGCTGTAAGTTCGCGTCCCTTTGACTATAACAAGAACGTCTCGTTTACTACGCAATAAACTACTGACATATTCTATTCTTTTCCATTTGTAATTTTTTTTATTTTATTTTTTTTTTTTTAAACTTTTACTAGATGCAGCCAATGTAATGCCAAATATTATAAGATTTTCATCCTTCCTTTTTATGTTTTTAAAGAACTTATGTACTTGGGTATGTTGTATTTACTTAAGTTTTCAAAATTATTTGTTCTCTTGTCTGAGCATTGGAAAATATATTTCATGTCCTGTATTTGTTTTATTGTTTATCTAGATCCTTAGTTTTCAAAATTTATTTGCTTTCCTGTCTGAGCATTGGTAAATGTATTTCGTATCCTGAAGTTAGTTTATTGTATTTTAAAAGAACTCCCTTTTTGAGGGTCCTTCATTTGAGATCGGTCACCACGTTGGTGATATGTGCACCCGTATGGAAGGTTTCCTTCAAGGGAATTAGCCCCTGACGTGCAAGGCATAGTTACGAGCGATATTTTCCAAATGCTATGACACGATGAATGTCATACTCAGAAGAAATTATAGGACGTTGGTAAGAGTTATCAAAAAAATTACTGGAGTGTAATAAGATCTTGTATAATGCAATTGTGTGATTTCCGAGGTCACCAATTTAGAATATTGTCTTTTTTATTTGGTTGCTCCTTCTATCTTCTGCGTCCTCATTGCCTGCACACACGAATTATACAAATCTTTCCCTCGATTCCATCTTTCTTGCGAAAAGCTTTGTTATTCTTCGTTGTTAAAAGCAATTAAAACTAGTTTTCCCTGGATATACTCGATTTTGCTGAGGTGAAATTAAAACTTGATAAGTCGATAGAGTTTTAAATTAGAAAAAGGAAAAGAGAAGCCCAAGCTTTGTAACCCTAGATCAAATCAATAGAAAAATAGACAAAGCTACTTATAAAATAGGTTTATCTTGGCTTCTTCTTTTTGCAGATTTTCGTCGTCTCCTCGAATTTGATTTCAGAACGATCGAACGAAACGCAGCAGTGGCTTATCAAATGTTGTTAAAGGCAGAATGGTTCACGTTTTGTCAGATCCTCACTATTATTATTTCCTTCCTTGGAAGTAATGGTTGGAAGGACCTTCGATTTTCTTTTACAAAACAGGCCTCCTGACGGAGTATGTAGGCCATCCGCCCTTTACCTTTCTTAGAATTGGGAATCCAAGAAATTCTTTTAAAAACAAAATCACGAGACGTTATACTTTCAGATTTTGTCCCCAAAAAATTATCTCCTGAGTTGTGTGTTATTCGATTTTTCTTCATGAGACGAGGGACTTGGCTATACTCGTAATTATTTAATTGACTATTTAACACTGAACGACTGCCTATATTTTGTTTCCCCCAGTATTGTTATTATCACTTTTCCTCTATATTTATTTTATAATTCACCGTTTTTATTTTACCTTTTCCTTTTAGATTTTTTTTGCAATTTCAATTTCTAAAATTCATCAGAATTTTAGTTGCACCGGCAAAATCCTATATATGGTGCGCAAATTTTTCTTTTTTTTATATAGCAATAGATCAATATTAATAGGCCGCTTGATGCGCGCTACGCGAATAATTGCGGTTGCTGCCTTCTTATGCAACTTCGTACCTTGACTAGTTCCGCCCTATAGCTTTAGTTTACATTAATTCTGTGTAAAAATTCTGATCTGGGTTAAAATTTTGATATTTGCGTGTGTTTTATGTCTACAGGTTGCTTACGGACCTGAACTCACACCCTGTTGTAGTGGTGGAGGTACCTGTGATTGGCGCTGTCCTTGATGTTAAAGAATTTGTTGTTATAATTGTTGATGTAGTTGCACTGGTTGTTACCCTGGTGTTTGGTGAGATTACTGTTGTTGTTGTTGTATTTGCTGTTACTTTGATACTTGGTAAGGTTCTTGGAGTTGTTGCTGTGGATGGAGTGGGGCTGTGTTGACGGTCGGTTGGCAATTGTCGGGTGCCTTAAATGCACCGGACCTGCCTGCAATTGTACCTGCTGTTGCTGTTGTGGCTGTTGTTGGTGAACAGAATGATGATGGAACGAATGAGTCGATTCTGAGAATCGATCTTGGCTTCTTATGATATTTAGCTGAACAATTCGCCAATTTATTGCCACGTAAAAGAGCTACTGAACGCTATACCTAAGTCGCGTCTTTAAATGCTTGGTTCCTCTTTATATTTTCGCAAACTTGTTTAGCTGGTGATGGCTGATTATAACGTAGGGCACGCACATGGATGTATTCGTTTCACTTAACACAGTTTGCAGACTGATTTATTTGTAGCTTTCCTTTCCCTCTTAGATCGCTCTTTCGTATGTTGTGTTTACAAGAAAATTACTCTTTTGCTTGAACCTTCAATGTGGTTCTCTTAGTTCTGTTGCAAAAAGTTTGTTTTTTCTTTGTTTTTGTTTTGTTCCTTTCACTTGCAAAGGTAAAATCACGCCACTGATTCCCTCCTTGGTTTAAATTTTTTTGCTCTTGGTATTTATTTGCTAATGCACGCTTGATTGTGAGATTTCAATGCATATTCTTCTTCCTCACGATAAACTATTGTTTTTTTTTCTTCGTTGTTCGTTTTTTAAAAAAAAATTTGTTAGTTACCTTTGGCATTGATTTGTCTTTGCCGATCTCTTTGTTCTATTTTTTTTTAATTCTTCAGTTAATGCGTGGTCGCTTCCTTTATTATTTTTTCCTTTTTTTTCTTTCGTTCCTGAGTGCAATTTTGTTAAGTTTTGTCCTGTACCTTTTAATTTTTTTTTTTTTTTCAGTTTTACACAAATGCTTTTATTACATATGCGAATTCGCAAATTGTTTGCGCGCACACACAAGCATACACACGCAATTGCTAACGTTCATTTAATTATTAGGCTACACTTTTCGTTCGTACTTCTCTTTAAATGCACTTGCAAACACATCAACTTTCCACTTGAATCAATTCCAGTTCCTTTCCCTTTTCTATGTGAGCGTTGTTTGCCAAATATTATGGCTGTTTAAGTTTATATTCTTTTCTCTACGGGTTTTGCAATATTATGTTAAATTTATTTAAAATATTTTTTGTATATAACTTTCCCTTTTTTTTCAGCGCACTAATTTCGATTTGATTTTTTTTTCCGTTTAATTTGAGCTTTTTACTTCTTTTACACCGCTTGCACTTTTTTTTGAGTTACTATTTCTTGCGGCCGACCCGCGCACTTTGGCTACCATTTTTCTAATATTCTCCTATATTCTCCGATCATTTTGACAACCACGATCAATTCGCGTTTCTTTGGTTTTTTTTTCGCCGTATAGCGGATTTTAGGCGGAGACCGTTTAGTACTTTATTTAGCACAAGCACTTATGTGACCGCAAATGCCTACCTTTTTTGTTGCGTCTTCAATTTAAGGTATCTTTCAACTTCTATGTTTGTTCTCAGCGATGTTGTGCGTGTGTGAGTGCCTTTGCATGCACTTTATGGAAAGTGAATTTCATCCCTTATTCACATGAGTTGCTTGTTGTGCGTTTTTTCCTCTTTTTTTTGTATATTTATTTTTTTTAACCACACCTTTATGCACACTTCCAACTATTCAATTATTTGCATTATGCGTTGGTTTTTATGGAAATTCCATTATTTTAAGAACGCCTTCTCTTTTTTGAAATATTTTCTGTTTATTTATTTATTTATTTATAACATCTAATTTTTTTTTTTTTAATGCTCCATATTTGCTTTTTTCCTTTTTTTTTTTTCTTTTGTCCAATGCTGAAAACTTTGTCTTTGTTTAATGATGGTATCGCTCGTTCTTTTGTGTCTTTTTTTTCATATATTTTTTTTTTTATATTGGTTCACTTCACTCCCGTGTTTTTGAAAAATATAAAGATCCCTGCTCGGGCGCCACTTGTGAGGACGTTTCCGTCCCTTTCCTAAAGGCTGGGGCAGCTCAGCGGCCCAGGGTAGTCTGGCAATTTTGTCGCGCGGTATAGTCGTATATATTTTGTTTCGGCAATTAATATTC
>NW_024004952.1:0-1438 GCF_014805625.2 Glossina fuscipes
GAATAGCTGACACCGAATTATTGAACATAATTAAATGTGGGTCTGTTTTAACTCCCTCTTGGATTCACATAGGTATGTACGCATGAAAACGGAGTTTCTGTGCTGGAAATACATGTTTATTATATGAAAATGATAAGAAATGGTTTATTGGAAGCGTTGTCCGTGGCTACTTTTATATTTTTCCCTCCTAACTGAGAATTTGTGAAAGCGAAGCCTTCTAAAATCATGCCATTTTGTTGCGAGTCATTCATTGAGTCGTTTCTTTCACATGTTTGTATAAAGCAAAACATTGCTTAACCCGAAGTTGGGTGAGTAAACTGTATTTGTTAGTGTTATTTATTTAAGTGCTTCCAATGTACCGTGAAGCGATTTTGTCTATGGTTGGACGAATGGATGTTATGTAGCGAACGGTTCAAATCGATATTGACGGCATTTAGTACTAACCGAACCGAATCAATCTTGCAGGGCTAATAATGGACCATGCCCTTTTGGTCTCACCAAACACAGAATCTCGTCTTCTTGCTAAAGCGATTCTTCTCGCGGTCTGTATAAATGTGAGCGCTGAATGTACCCACAAATTTTTACCCGTGGGATTATCGAAACCGATTCATTTTTCATAACCAAATTAGTATGCGACGGCAAAAAGATTTTTTGCATCGTTCAGGCAAAGAAAATATGCTGTGTACGAACGCTCTCCATTGGATATAAAACTCGAAATTACCGTTGTTAGAAACAGTATTTTAATGTAACGACGTGTGTTGGTATAACAGCCGGTTATAGTTGCTAAATGTCCAAACTGTGAAAAATATACACAACTTCAGACATTTATGGGCAAATTCCGCTTTCACATTCACATACCTAGTACACCTAACTATTTCGTTCTTGAAGTTTCAGTTTCCTTGAGAGTACGTTATATATAGAAAATCAATTTATAACTCAGAACCTTAAGAAAAGTAGTAGAAGTAAAGAAAATGCGCAAAAATAGTCCAGCTCTACTACTAACTAATCGCAGTAACTTAGCTTTTTCTTGGTTTGCAAGTCCTCGCCGCAGTAAAAAATAGTTCTGCGTGTGTCTAGAGCTTTTAAAGTAAATTGGATGTGGACGGTGGTTAAATTGAAAAACTCACACATCTGCCAAGAAGATGTAAGCATCAGGTGCGTTGTTAAAAAAACTTCGTTCTCAATATTAAAAGTGGAAAGGTAGTGAAGATGTATCCCCGTCCTCTTATGCCTTTATCGGGATGATTAAAACGCTAAAGCGTTCCTTGCCACGTGCTACATGCATTTGTCTCCACTGCTACTACATTTTACGAACAGCACACTTAAATTATTTGAGAAAATTGTTGTCAACGAAATTGAAAAGCATGCAGGACATTAACCTGACTACATTTTTTATGTTAAGAACAAATGAATTTCGTCTTTTATATTTATTTGCAAA
>NW_024004953.1:0-1416 GCF_014805625.2 Glossina fuscipes
GAATAGCTGACACCGAATTAGTGAACATAATTAAATGTGGGTCTGTTTTAACTCCCTCTTGGATTCACATAGGTATGTACACATGAAAACGGAGTTTCTGTGCTGGAAATACATGTTTATTATATGAAAATGATAAGAAATGGTTTATTGGAAGCGTTGTCCGTGGCTACTTTTATATTTTTCCCTCCTAACTGAGAATTTGTGAAAGCGAAGCCTTCTAAAATCATGCCATTTTGTTGCGAGTCATTCATTGAGTCGTTTCTTTCACATGTTTGTATAAAGCAAAGCATTGCTTAACCCGAAGTTGGGTGAGTAAACTGTATTTGTTAGTGTTATTTATTTAAGTGCTTCCAATTGGTTGGACGAATGGATGTTATGTACCGAACGGTTCAAATCGATATTGACGGCATTTAGTACTAACCGAACCGAATCAATCTTGCAGGGCTAATAATGGACCATGCCCTTTTGGTCTCACCAAACACAGAATCTCGTCTTCTTGCTAAAGCGATTCAGTCTCGCGGTCTGTATAAATGTGAGCGCTGAATGTACCCACAAATTTTTACCCGTGGGATTCTCGAAACCGATTCATTTTTCATAACCAAATTAGTATGCGACGGCAAAAAGATTTTTTGCATCGTTCAGGCAAAGAAAATATGCTGTGTACGAACGCTCTCCATTGGATATAAAACTCGAAATTACCGTTGTTAGAAACAGTATTTTAATGTAACGACGTGTGTTGGTATCACAGCCGGTTATAGTTGCTAAATATCCAAACTGTAAAAAATATACACAACTTCAGACATTTATGGGCAAATTCCGCTTTCACATTCACATACCTAGTACACCTAACTATTTCGTTCTTGAAGTTTCAGTTTCCTTGAGAGTACGTTATATGTAGAAAATCAATTTATAACTCAGAACCTTAAGAAAAGTAGTAGAAGTAAAGAAAATGCGCAAAAATAGTCCAGCTCTACTACTAGCTACTCGCAGTAACTTAGCTTCTTCTTGGTTTGCAAGTCCTCGCCGCAGCAAAAAATAGTTCTGCGTGTGTCTAGAGCTTTTAAAGTAAATTGGATGTGGACGGTGGTTAAATTGAAAAACTCACACATCTGCCAAGAAGATGTAAGCATCAGGTGCGTTGTTAAAAAAACTTCGTTCTCAATATTAAAAGTGGAAAGGTAGTGAAGATGTATCCCCGTCCTCTTATGCCTTTATCGGGGTGATTAAAACGCTAAAGCGTTCCTTGCCACGTGCTACATGCATTTGTCTCCACTGCTACTACATTTTACGAACAGCACACTTAAATTATTTGAGAAAATTGTTGTCAACGAAATTGAAAAGCATGCAGGACATTAACCTGACTACATTCTTTATGTTAAGAACAAATGAATTTCGTCTTTTATATTTATTTGCAAA
>NW_023998443.1:0-4928 GCF_014805625.2 Glossina fuscipes
GACTTAGCATGATGTTACTCCTTACCGTTGTGGCGAATAACAAAGGTGCGCTTAATTTACGTGGTACGTTAAGCGTGTCATTCGACACGCGTTTCGATTTCGCCCATTTTTAGTAGGAACCTGCTTTTAGAAACATCCAATACTCATGGTTGTGAACAGATACATTATGATAGATAAGCACAATACTTGCACTGCCATCTACTGATAACGTTGAGAAAAAAAAAAATATCAAACCCTCTATTGCCGCTTTTCGTTATTACTTAGCAGGTACACGAACGAAAACCAGAAAGAAAACAATGCGTTGAAAAATACATTTATTATCTTTTCTCTCCTCATATCAGGCAAACATTACAAATACCTATTTTACAGACAGATTTTGTAACACTGCAACAACGGCTGACCGGTGGGAAAAGAGTAAATAAAATTGATAATAGTTTAGTAAATCGTTTAACGCGATTTATTAAAGAAAAATACAGTAAGTTTAAAGGTTTACCGTTCACGTTTAAGAAGGCGACAAAAAGATTTTACATTTCATTTAAAATTTGCTATAATGGATTCGGATTTATATGATGAATTTGGCAATTACATCGGCCCAGACTTAGACAGTGATGAGGATGAGGAGCAAAGCGTTTACGGCCAACATGATCAACAAGACCATGATGCAAGTTACAAATGAATTGACAAAAATAAGAGAATTGTGGATAAACATAGATATTTATATATATATCAATTTCTATCTTATTGCTAGGAAGAGAACATAGACGAAGAAGAAGACCATGTGGATGATGAAGATAAAGAGGTGACGGCAGTTGTTTTACATGAAGATAAACGTTATTATCCAACAGCTATGGAGATTTATGGTCCCGATGTGGAGACCATAGTACAAGAGGAGGATGCCCAACCTTTGGATAAGCCTTTAATTGAGCCCGTAAAGAAATTGAAATTTCAAATAAAAGAACAAGAATTACCCGAAACTACATATAATATGGAGTTTATGGCAGATTTAATGGATACTCCGCCTCTTATACGTAATGTGGCCTTAGTTGGTCATTTACATCATGGCAAGACAACGTTTGTCGATTGTTTAATCCGTCAAACACATCCACAATTTGAAATGAACGAGGAACGCTCTTTACGCTATACAGACACTTTATTCACCGAACAAGAGCGGGGCGTCAGCATCAAGGCTACGCCTGTAACTTTAGTTTTACAGGATGTAAAACAGAAGAGCTATTTAATGAATGTGTTCGATACACCGGGTCATGTGAATTTTTCAGATGAGGTTACCGCTGCTATGCGCATGTGCGACGGTGTCGTAGTATTTGTAGATGCTGCCGAGGGTGTCATGTTAAACACCGAACGTCTTTTAAAGCATGCCGTTCAGGAAAGAATGGCCATTACTTTATGCATCAATAAGGTACGTTAAAATAACTTTGAAATTTTTTTTCGTTTCGTTTGCCAATTAAACTTTTGCTTATCGAAGATTGATCGTTTAATTTTGGAATTGAAACTACCGCCCCAAGATGCCTATTTTAAATTGAAGCATATCGTAGAAGAAGTGAACAGTTTATTGAGTACTTACGGCGGTATTGAGGATACAGCCTTGGTCTCACCTACTTTAGGAAATGTTTGCTTTGCCAGTTCGTTGTATGGCTTCTGCTTTACTCTAAAATCGTTTGCGAAACTTTATGCCGATACATTCGAAGGTGTTAATTATGTGGAATTTGCCAAATGTCTTTGGGGCGATATGTACTTTCATAACAACTCGTAAGTATTGATGATGCTTATCATTGGCGAATTCAAGAGAAAATTAATAGAAAATTCTATTTCATTGTTTTATAGACGTAAGTTTACTAAAAAACCACCACACAATTCGGCTAAGCGAAGTTTCGTTGAGTTCATTTTGGAACCGAT
Source organism: Glossina fuscipes (assembly GCF_014805625.2). Classification (NCBI taxonomy): domain Eukaryota; kingdom Metazoa; phylum Arthropoda; class Insecta; order Diptera; family Glossinidae; genus Glossina; species Glossina fuscipes. The sequence goes on from NW_023998443.1 coordinate 1,915, forward strand.
GTACAAATTAATTGCTCAAGTGGTTGGCGATGTCGATACAATGTTGGCGGATACATTAGCGGGATTAAATATTCGCGTAACTAAAGAGGAAATGAAATTCAATATACGGCCTCTGTTGCGTTTAGTTTGCAATCGTTTTGTCGGTGATTTTAGTGGTTTTGTTAATATGTGCGTCGAACATATCCGTTCACCCCTGGACAATGCAAAATGCAAGGTCGATCATATATACACGGGGCCGAAAGAGGGTGAAATTTACAATGATATGATGCAATGTAATCAAAATGGTACTTTAATGGTTCATAGTGCAAAAATGTATCCCACTGACGATTGTACATTCTTCCAGGTAAGCAATTTTATTCCTTTTCCTTCCTTTTTATTCCTTTAGCAGAACCGTTCTTTTAAAATTTTATCTCATATACGTTCAGGTAATGGCCCGTGTAGCTTCTGGTACTTTACGCGCCGGTCAAGAAGTACGCGTTTTGGGTGAGAATTATACGTTGCAAGACGAAGAAGATTCTCGTATTTTGCAAGTCGGGCGTTTATGGGTATACGAAGCGCGTTACAAAGTAGAATTGAACCGGGTGCCCGCTGGTAATTGGGTGCTAATTGAAGGCATTGACCAATGCATTGTAAAAACATCGACCATAGTGGATGTAAACGCCCCCGAGGATTTATACATTTTTCGCCCTTTAAAGTTTAACACTCAAAGTATAATTAAAATAGCTGTCGAGCCCGTTAATCCTTCGGAATTGCCTAAAATGTTAGATGGCCTACGTAAAGTAAATAAATCTTATCCTCTTCTCTCTACTCGTGTTGAAGAATCGGGTGAACATGTAATATTAGGTACTGGCGAATTATATCTGGATTGTGTTATGCATGATTTGAGAAAAATGTATTCAGAAATCGATATCAAAGTCGCCGATCCAGTGGTGGCATTTTGCGAAACTGTCGTGGAAACCAGTTCACTTAAATGTTTCGCTGAAACGCCTAATAAAAAGAATAAAATTACCATGATCGCGGAACCCTTGGAGAAAGGTCTCGCTGAAGACATCGAGAATGAAGTGGTATCTATCAATTGGAATAAAAAGAGACTGGGAGAATTCTTTCAAGTTAATTATGATTGGGATTTATTGGCTGCCCGATCGATTTGGGCTTTTGGACCTGATGCAACTGGGCCTAATATACTAGTGGACGATACACTTCCCTCTGAAGTGGATAAGAATTTACTAACCTCAGTGAAAGATTCAATTGTTCAAGGTTTTCAGTGGGGCACGCGTGAAGGACCTCTTTGTGAAGAACCAATACGTAACGTGAAATTTAAAATATTGAATGCCGATATAGCCAGCGAAGCATTGCACAGAGGCGGTGGTCAAGTAATACCAACAGCGAGACGTGTAGCATATTCGGCTTTTCTAATGGCGACACCACGTCTTATGGAGCCTTATCTATTTGTTGAAGTACAAGCCCCAGCCGATTGTGTTTCCGCTGTTTATACCGTACTAGCTCGTCGAAGGTAATAGTCTTTAAAATAGTTTCTCTAAAAGTGATTTATATATATGCGTATATGATTTTTTACTTTAGGGGTCATGTCACACAGGATGCGCCCGTTTCAGGATCGCCCCTCTATACGATAAAGGCTTTTATTCCTGCTATCGACTCATTTGGTTTCGAAACTGATTTGCGTACACATACGCAGGGTCAAGCTTTCTGTCTGTCAGTATTCCATCATTGGCAAATCGTTCCTGGCGATCCTTTGGATAAATCAATTGTTATACGTCCTTTAGAGCCGCAACAAGCTTCGCATTTAGCACGTGAATTTATGATTAAAACACGGCGCCGTAAAGGTCTCTCCGAAGATGTCTCCATTAATAAATTCTTCGATGATCCTATGTTATTGGAATTAGCTCGACAAGATGTTTTACTCAACTATCCCTTGTAAGAGAACCTTTTCAATAAAATCATAGTCTCTCGCAATTACATCGACCTTTAAAAAGGAATTCTTTAAATTGAAGGAAGATTAAAAAGAAGTGGAAGAAGAGAATTCAAATTAGAATTGAAATTAGCTAAGGCAGTTAAGTAGATTTTCCCATGAACTCTTAGGGAAAGAGAAGATTTTTTGTGTATTCATTGCGATCGCAATTGTGAATTGATTACATCCGTCGTAATCTTGCTAAATACCATACCCATCTTATTTGCATTTTCTTGTATAAATGAAATGAAGATTACCTTAGGCTATATATTAAAGGGCTTCGAAATATGCCAATCTGACTTTATCTTTGTTGGTGCAAGCTTACTGTAGACACTGGATTACAAATACAGCAAGCGATTTTTTATTTTTCTTCTCTTCATTGTATATTTGCCTGACATCTTGATATCCTTTACCCAAAGTGCACAATCCAACTGTAATACATGATATGATAGTCTATGATAAGCGGAAAATTGGACATTCGCTATTGTTGTTGTTGTTGTTGTTGTTGATGATGTTATTGTCGCAGCAACACAAAACAAATTAATTGTCATTTAATATGTAAATGCAGTTTATATTTAAAAATGTTCGGAAAATCGCTAGTAATGGCTGGTAGAGAAATCATAAAAATTATGAGAATTGTTTTTCAAAGAGTTTTAATGGTTGCGTGTGTCATTGTTTTATTTTATGCACTTTTTGCTTTTTTTTTGTTTTATTTAAAATATTGCAATTTACATACATAATTATACGTATATGTACAAATAAATAGTGTACATGAATTAATACAACGCACATACATTCACACACACTCACTTACACACTTACGTACAAGGCAATCGCACACGCGTTCGCTTAAATTGCAGATTTACAATTGGATTTTATATTTTTCATTTTATTTTTCGTCGTTGTTGTTGATGTTTTGTTATTTCTGTTTTTTTTTTTTTTTTCATTTCGCTTAATCAATGAACTGCTAATTGAATGTGAGCAAATAATTCGCGAAGTAATAGTAGCAGTAGGTTGGCGATAAGGAAGACGGGTGGCTGGGTTG
>NW_023998443.1:5028-76281 GCF_014805625.2 Glossina fuscipes
TTTTTTTTTTTTTTTTTTTTTTTTTTTTTTGTTAAGTTTACGGTTTATATGCCGCCATTTTGTATTTCAGCTTCATAGGCTTCGCGTTCTTCTTGTTCTTCATCGAATTCAACATCATCATCGGCGGTTGCCTCCTGCAAATGTAAACAGACAAATAAACAAACAAGAAAAAATCACAAAAAAAAGTTACGGTTCCTGCCAGAGCAATAGCACAACAACAATAACAGCAAAAAAAGAAAAAAAACAAAAGTGAAAAAAAAATGTTTTTAATTAAATGCAATCGACTTCCGTTTTCTGTTAGCATGCTATACGCACAAATTCATACATAAACGTGCACACACACACACACGTTCAATTCACATTTGCTGCTTAACACATGCAAGGTATAAGCAAACAAGTGCGCACCTAGTGGGTACATACACGCATACACACACATGCACACAGGCATACGAGCACTAACAAGAAGTTGCTTTTGGCGATTGATAGCAAACAACAACACCGTACTGCGTACACAGAATGCAAAATTATTATTATGTACATTTTTTGGTGCTGTTGTTGTTGTTTTTGCTTTGATCGAGCTGAAGCGAACATATGCGAAGGCATACATACATATTGCCTTCTGCTCTGTGCATACCTGATACTGTTGATATTCCGAAATCAAATCGTTCATATTCGATTCAGCCTCTGTGAATTCCATTTCATCCATACCCTCGCCAGTAAACCAATGCAAAAACGCTTTACGACGAAACATTGCTGTAAATTGTTCGGATATCCGTTTAAATATCTCTTGGATGGCGGTGGTGTTGCCAATGAAAGTGGCTGACATTTTTAAGCCACGCGGGGGTATATCGCAAACAGCTACTTTCACATTATTTGGTATCCATTCGACAAAGTAACTACTATTCTTGCTTTGAACGTTGAACATCTGTGTATCGACTTCTTTCATCGACATGGGACCTAAGCAAAGCAAATAGAAAAAACAAAAGCAAAAACAAAAAAAAAAAAAAAAACGGAAAAAACAACGTTTCATAAACGGCATCATGATCAAGTTTATTAAATGAATTCATTGCAAAGTTCTTGTGTTTGTTTGTGTTTTAGGCAGGTAGACAATGCGAACCAATAGTATGTTGCAGTTTACATACATGCGTAGACCTATGTGTTTGTCATATAAGGCAAACGCAAACAAAATGACAACTTCTTCTATAGGCATGTCCTCTTCCCTCTCTAAGCAAATGGACGCTTATATTAAAGACAGAAAATTCGAATACATCGTTCGAAAATATCTCCAAGGCTAATTAAAAAGAAGTACGTAAAGGACAAGAGACAAAAAATTCGATGCTTAAGGAAAATTATCGGTAGTTAATTAATTCAAAACCTGCCTGTTGCTTAAATCTTTAATAGGAAAAAAAAAATGTCCAAAACCTTTATTCAGTAGCGCGCTTAAATATTTTTAAAAATAAAAAATTCTTGCTCTTTGAGGGAAAAAATCGTTTAAAATCCTAAAAGCGAAAAAATCAATGCTGCACAAGTTCCTGAAATCGAAATTTGCCAATACACGGCCATAGTATCATGTGTAGAGAGCATATATGTCTTAACTTGAGTTCTTTTATCCTCATTGCCGAAGGATGAGAAGTATTCTCACTTTCTCGACACGTTCGCAATGCTTAGAAGAAAGCCTCAGAGCACCTACAAAGTATAGAAACTCTTGATCAGCATAAAATTCTGAGCGTCTGTCCGTCTGTTGTGTAATGTCTGTTTTAAATACTCTCCTGGCCGCAAAAATGAAGTCGTCGATTTCGAATTTAGAAAAAGCATTGGAAGTTGGCATTGAAAATGAGTCAAATCGATCCACGGGAAATTCTAGAGTACCACGTAAATTACGAACACCTCTGATTTTCGAAAGGAGTTCAAAATTACGTTTTTGCTCTCTTCTCTTAAACTGCAGCAAGCAAATACACTAAAATCTAAATGTGTAGCCGCTAGGCAAAACTTGACCACGCCTACCCAATATTATAGTGTATAAAAATCTATTTTTTTTTTTCAATATCTTTATAAGGTTCGGAAGAAAGTTTCAAAAGCCCCATAGAGTCTATCAATTCCTGGAAAGTTTCAAGTCCGTCCGCCCAACTTTGTACTATCTGTAGTGAACATTCCTTCATTTGTAAAGAGGAACATATCGCCTAGAAATTTGCAAATAATCTAAATGGTCAAAGGACACGACTTAAAGCACTCACACATCTATATATAGCGAAAACTGTGAACGCCTTTGGCTTGCGTGTTTATTTTCTTGTTATCCCTAAAGTACTTTTCACTACCATTTCGAGTTTTATTCTGAACGTAGAAGAAATCAATCGCGCCCACCCAATTTTCTAGAGTATGAAAATTTAGTTCTTTTGCTTTATTTCAGAATCAGAATGATGGGTGTAAAAAATTCGGTCGTGACCGAACGTAATTTTCTTATTTGTTTATTCTTCCATCTCAAATCTGGATCGACTATTATTCAAATAGAAAATTTTGGGAATGAAGTTTTTCGCCAGATACTGACAAGCAACGAATACGCCTTTGTTCGTTCTACGTGGCTTTATCCTTATTTCTCTCCCTCTCTCTCTCTCTCTCTCTCTCTTTACGATTTTCTAGTTTTCCATCTCAAAGATGGGCCGACTAATGGAAACTAAAATACAAATTTGGAAGAATGAATTCAAATCGATTGTGAAAACTATTTACACAAACACAGTTGTTCGTTAACTGAGCTTAGGTGCTGGCCAATGTCGATTTATTGCATAAGTTCGCTTAAATATTTCTATAGTGATAACTAAGCCATGTTTTCTTAATATTTTAATTTCGGTAAGGAGCGGTAAGAATGCCACGCCTATAAAAATTGTATAAAACTATTCAAGAGACGTACAAGGGGAGATGAATTTATATTTTTGATACATTTATATAAAAAAGATTATATATTATATTTCAAGCAAAGCACTTGTATGAATATATATGGAAAGAGAATATTCTTTTTATATAAGAGTTACTCTCACTGTTATTAGCAATATTTTTTCGTTTTTAATGAAAAAGGAATTTAATGTGAACGATCGCTTTAGCGAAAGTGAATTCTCCTTTTGCGCTTTCTCACGTTCATGTTTATTTAGCACAAGCCATTTCGCATTTCTTCACTCATTTAAAAATTTACAAATTAACGATGTGTTTCCTAAATGTACACACACACACACACACACACACACGCACACACATACATACATACACTTTCACATTGCGTTGTTGTTTCACTTTGCCATTTTGCCCTATTTAACAATTCATTAAGTATGAAAGCGCTTGTTTTCCGATAACAAATGAACTTGAACGCATAAATAATTACTAACCAAAAAAGCGGGTGAGAAATTATTAAAAGTTTTCGCCATCAATTACATGCGAAATGAAAAGAAACAAACAAAATGAAAAAAAAAAAAAACGAATGAAACACTAAAATGCCGTTATATCAAAGACACCGAGAGTCATAACTTAACTCCAATTCTCGAAACTTTTATGACTTTTTGACTTTGGCAACGTAATCGTTTGTCGAGAAAAGTTAAGTGAATGATGAGTGTTAGGACAAAATAATGCCAAAGTATCAGTGACAGAAAACTTTTTTTTCAAATTAGAAAATGTTGCCAGTTATTGACTTGCACAACACGTGAATACATATGTTTTGCGAATGGTTGATGAAAACACATTAATCCTCCTTTTGTTTCGTTCGTAACATTTAAAAAATTTAAGTAAAAAGGTCTTCAATTTCAAGCTTCCCGCGTTCCTGATTAATGCGGAAAAGCTTGGTCGAATTAGTCGCTTTCTAGTTGCTTGTCCATGAACTAACCCTGCTTTTCTGCTTTACGCTTGGTGGCAGAAATGCAGACATAGAGACATACATTTAGCTGAATAAAAGATCGATGTTCGCTCTCATATAACTGAATCTTTATATGGTAAAAAGATGTAATTTTTAATATTAGTAAATTGGTGTAGAGATCAACCCTGCCTTTCCTGGATACCAAAGGTATGCCTTCGCCTGAAAATAATGTGTGACGTTTGGTATTGTATTATTACCAAAACAAGTGAATATCTGTATTAAGCGAAATGATGTAAGCTATCTAATAGTCGGCCTTGCCCAACTATTATGTTCTCACTTGTTGAAGAACTTATCGGGTTTGTGGCATAGAGCGATACATTATGATTACAATATTTGAAACTGTAAGCTGTAAGTTGTAAAGCGAATGTTAACCGAGCCGCTAACAATTGGAAACATGCATAGATATAGGCAAGATACGCCAACAATCCCAGGCGCTCCATTTTCGTAAGATTCAATGAAATTATCATCAAGAGATGTTACTGTAGAGTATCACGCTATTATTCGAAGTAAAAATTATTTTTAACTAATCTAAGGTTTCTTTTAATTGGTTTTTGATTTTGCTAAAAAGACTTTTTTTTAAAAAAATTTATGTATTGAGTTCTTGAATTTTGAATCAAGTTTCTAGGTAACAAAATAAGCATAGGTTGGTAATAACCAACAAAACAGTATCCATTATTTTCAAAGCCATAATTTTCATGAAAGTCAATGATCCTGTTTGTGTGTCAGTTTTGAACTAAAAGCCAACGCACTTTAAATAAATTGAATTAAAAAAAAAGGAATTGAGATAAATTATATAACGCTGCTTAGTAAGTTGTCGATTCTTAGATATCGTCCCGAGACAGAAAAGTGCATCTTATTGACCTTACGCAATATATCGAAACGAAAAGTGTGCGCCTCGATATCTCGAAGGTGTAATAACCTTATTAGTAAGGACGTCACATTAAAACGTAAATTGTTGTAGATCACAAAATGACAGACATAAAAATAAAGTGAGTGAGTGTGTTCGCGAACGCCATTGAAAGCTTATGCTATCGGTGATCACCACTAAGAGCTACAGCTACCAACAAACTCTAGTAAACGTAAGCAAATTACTAAAGAGGAAATGACCGCAATAAGTTAAGGGCTTTACATGATCAGTCAATAGCATGACAATGTGCTTAATGTGTGCGGCAAGTTCATCTAGGAAGCGCTGTAACTTGTTATCCATCGCTCTCTTTTCACAAGGATATATTAAGTTGCAACGTCCAAGAGGACTTGAGATAGGCTCACTACTTAGTATGCCGAAAAATGATTCTGAACAAACCGCAATTTTGCAAATATTTTCATGAAAGTTGGTACGATGACGTATAGGATAGTGGATGGGCTGGGCCCCACTGCAATATTTTTCTTTGGTTTTTTTTTCGATAAACACCGAATTCTACTAAAAACTTTTAAGGTGCATCTATAAATAAAGTTGAAAAAGAAGGTAAACCAAAATTTGGGCTGTGGTCCTATATGTAGCAAATACAATTTATGATGTGGAACCTATAATAAGAACAAACAAGCCGAACATTACTATATTGTACGCATATTGTGGTATAGGGTGTATTGAAGTTGTGCGAATGTATTTAACACACAAAACGGCTTAAGGTAGATTCATCTTTTATTATATTCATCGCTTCACAATCACTCTTTAAGGCTTATGTTTCAGTTTGCCTATCTAACGTCTGGCTAAGTATTTTTGTATTCAGCTTGAAGGCTTTGATTTTTCAGATATTTTTATAAAATATACTACGCGTGCAAGTGCTTCGACTCCAGAACCTGCTCTACTAAAAACAATATCTATTGGTGCTCCCCATACGGTGGCTTCTTTTGCAAAAGTCCCATCAAAAAAATTTGGAATTTTCGGAATTTCTTTACAAATATTACTCACTAATGGTGTTTGGTCATATTAAATTGATGTGGAAAATTGGAATCGGATGGCACGATTTTTTGAAGCCTCTATCTTATCTACGGCCTTTCCTATGAAAAGTTAACCTTTGTTTGACAAATAAGTCTAATTTTTAATATATTATGATTAAAATTGATGCAATTGAAGCAGTTTTTTGTAAAAGTAAACTAAAAAAAGAAGAAAATTTTTGTTAAAAATGTTTGGTGCATGAAAAGTGTAAACTTATATATCGCAAGAAAACCCAATTTTTGATACCTTACGACGAATATATGAGATGGGATAAGATCTTTGATAAGAAAATTTATTTTGTTAAATGTGGACTACGTCGGCTTTAAACCTATCATATCCTCTGAAAATAACTAAAATTATTTGCATTACGTTAGATTGTGTAGGGTATTTAATGCTTGGTTTCGCCAAACCATAAGACTTTTACTTCCTTTTTTGAATTCTTTCGTTTAATATTTCATGAGCGCGAGAAATGAGTGATAAAAGAATGAAATGGAAAATATTTTAACATAATAAAATATTCTAACATATTTTCTATCATTTGCTTACCTATCCACGTAATAAAAGACTAAGCTAATATACAATCCCAAAGGTACATTATGGGAAGCTTTTAAGACATGGAAGTATAAAAGGGCATCTCATAAATATTATTAACTGTAAGTACTGTCACACAAATCAAACACACTTCGAAACATAGGTAATTTGGTCTATACACAAAGCACTGCACTGGTAAATTTAAAGCAAAATGTTTAACGTGAGAACGATGATGAATAACTTAAGTAAAAATTGTACGATTGCACGATGTGCAAGTTTATGTATTTTTTAGTTGCAAGATAAAGTTGACTGTAAGATCTAATTAATATTGAATGCCGAGTAAAATCTCTTTAAAAGAGGGAAAAGGAAATGCTGCGTAATTCAGAGAAATACTAACACAAAGAAAATAAACCAACTTTGATGTCTTTCGCTTGCACTATGATCAATATTGTTTTAACAGCAAGCAGATATGCCCGAAGTCGCATTTTCATTATGGAATTCCAACAAGAAATTTCCTCTTTCCTTTCTGCTCCCTGTCATTTGCATGTCAAACTGAAATTCTCCAATTAAGATATTCGAATCTAAAAATTACATGTTGGAATCATTATTTTACGAATTGCAATGATATTTAAATCACCGTTTAAAACATGTACCGATAACGGTACACGCGGCTCGGCGATTAGTTTTCAATGAGTATCCCAATCGTGAGCTAGATATTTTGCCTCGTTGTCTTCATAAATAATAAATACATTATGGCGTTTGAATATTTATAATTAAGAGAAATACATATTTTTTTCTCATAAACAGGGAACATGTGAATAACGATATCATCTATGAACAATGTATATTCAACATAAAAATGAGATGGAGATAATCACAAGCCGCACAACAGCTTGTCGCAAAACAACGACTGCTGCAGGTGGTCTCCGCGAGGCGCCGAATCAGCGACACGTAAAAAAAGCACTCGCCGCTGGATGTGTACCTTTCTACAGCCATTAGAACAGTAAAAGCATTATTTCCGGATTTTGTACCGCTGGTCAATACAATAAAGTGATAGGTTTCCTCCACAATACGCCTTAAAAAGGCAAATCTGCAAAGGCCCTAATCGTTCACTACTCTGCTCTGTCACAGCTTTGCTCTTGAGATTTTGCACGATAATCTCTCCCCCAAAGTTTTAAGGATTTCGCTTATCTCGAGGTTCCACGAACGAAAATTGCATTTCTGATCTAAGGTAGTGCTATTCTTAAGTAGGCTTCTGTTCTACCTTAAAAATCTAAGTTGGTAAGTAAAAGTATTGTATCCGCCTAGAGATAGTTCTATATACCATCCAGTGTAAGCAGTGCATAGGAGTCTAAAAGTTTTGTGTTAAATACCGGCACCTTAACAGCTAAATGGAGATTATTGTCGTAATACAATCTTCGAGATGATTATAATAATATATAGTTGTATTAAGGGACTCTTTTTCTTTTTCAAAACTTTCTATTCCGAAATGTGAATGCTTTGTGGTCCGTTCACTAATAAAGTTAATCTATGATTCCCAAGTTTCAACTATCCCTACAAGTACAACTAGCTTTTAGGTCATCAATAAAAAAAATATGTCTTCGTTGGTAAGTATAAAAGTTTAATTTTCATGAACTGTTGACATTTGCATTCATTCTTATCATTTACAAAAATGAAACAAAACGAGATTTTGCTTTAGTGTTTACTTTCATTTCCGCCTAAAAATTCTGTGATTAATTACTTTTCAGGTAAAAGCTTAACATTAAAACTTCGTATTGCCGGCATTAATCATGACTTACGTAGACGGCAGGATATCACGTAAAACAAAACAAGTAACAAAAACGGTATGTGCTCAGTATTTAATCAAGCTTATCTATAAAGGAATGTCGCGTTAAGCATCATTTATTACAATTTTATAAGTTTTTGTTTGGGCTCTGCGGTCTTTAGATAAAATTCTAATTGTTTTCTTTTCATTTGGTTTCATTTCTCAAAATGGTGGGTCGCGTAGAGAAAGTATCCTTACAAATGTTGCGAAGTGTATTTTACGCATTTTCAAGTGTAAACTTTCCGTGTCCCCCTGTAAGGGGGCAAAATGCGATGCCTTAGTGTCTTTAATCACTTTTACATTTCAAAAACTTTGCAAGACTAACATATTCGTCTTTATATTTGTTTGTGTCTCGAATTTCAATAAACTTTGCTCTCTTTGGAGGCTATGGCGGCACGGATTGAAATTCTCTTCTAAATATTTGAGTTAAGGTGCTTCTTTGACTTAAGTACTTCCGCTTTTCAGCGGTTTCCATTGCTAATTGCTAACAGCGAATTTGTGATTGGATTTTTCTCAAGTGTAAAGTCAATTAAAAGCATGTCCACGACAGTATGCTTGCCAAGCTTCAGGCTTTCATTTCGATAAGCGACAAATACCCGAAGAGAGAAATGGATGGATGGATGGATGCAGAAAAATATGAATGTCGAGAAGATGATACACCTAATAAGACCTATTCAACGAAGAGCTAACATTAGCACCCCATTACCAGCAGAGATATATGTGGAAACTCTATCTGTTATTATCGATATCGTATTTTCGACGCGACAATAACTATAAGGTTTACGAAGTTTTAAAGAATCATTTCTTTTTTCCTTTTTCTTAGTATGACCAATCACATAGGCGTTGTCACCTGTTCGTGTCACAGATTGTGACATGGGTTTGACGTGGGTTCCTGCCTTAATGGCTTAACCGCACGGTGGCCCAAGCCGCGCGGATTATTTAAGCGTAATCCATGCCCCCTGGCGAGTTAGACAATCCCTATAAATTAGGGCACTAAACCGCACCAGAGTCCAGATTGTTTATTGCGTATGGATCAATAAACCCGCTCTGGTCATTGTTGAGGTCTATTCGCACCTCGATTTGTTCCACTTTGGCATGGAACGGATGAAAACCACAACCACCACGAGTACTCCCTGAAGAGCCGCACCCAAGCAGTCAGGGCTAACAAATTGATCAACTTTATGCGTTCAAAAAGGGAAAGAAAAATGCGCTTGCTACCACCATAAGGTTTCCACAAGCGCAGTTGATCAATTACCACCAATAACCGCAGGCATCCGTGGATATAAAATTTAAAAAGTGTAAAGTAGGCAAAAAGGGTAGAAAAGCCTGCCGTCAAATCCCTTTTATATCATTCATAATTGTATTCGTGTAACAGTTTGACGATCATAAGGAAGTGAAGTAAAAGAAGTGAAGAAAGAGAAGGAGATAAGCAAGTGCTGGCTGCAGCCTAGTGGCGGTGCCCAATCAGTAAGTTTTGTCCCTTTATCGACTGAACATTCGCTATAGCTACGGCCCAAGTTAACTCTAACATACTCAAGGTTTCAACCTATGAACCATGAGATCGTAGACGCATTGCCCGCCTTGCATTTAAAATTCACGGATATGGAAACAGATCTCAGTTTACATTCAATATCTGTCCAGATCTTTGACAAGTTTGCAAGTATTATCAAAAAGGATCGATTTTATAAATCGAAGAGTAATCACTTCTCATAACCTCTACAGATCTTTGAGAGGTCACTTGATATAATGATGATAACGATGTCAAAATGGAAAAGGAACATTTTGGTCAATGTAAAGAAAGATCTACAGATCTCCGTTATATTGTATGTGTCATTATTTTTATTTTTTTTATTTGAAACTTACCGCGAAAGATGGCAGCTACTGTTAGATAACGACCATGTCTGGGATCGCAAGCAGTCATCATATTTTTAGCATCAAACATTTGTTGAGTCAATTCCGCGACGGTCAAAGCGCGATACTGTTGAGAGCCTTTGGCCGTCAATGGAGCAAAACCGGGCATGAAAAAGTGTAAGCGTGGAAACGGTACCATATTGACGGCAAGCTTACGTAAATCGGCATTCAATTGACCAGGAAAACGCAGGCAAGTAGTAACACCGGACATGGTAACCTAATTGAATTTGAGAAAGAAGTTATTAAAGAGATTATACACACACGCACCCACTGTCAATAAAAATTCATTTATAAAAAGATATTTAATTAATATGCACGCGCCATTCTTTCAGTTGAGTGAAATATGTTTCATTCATTTGTTGTTGATTGCGTTTTCTAAATTTGCCATCGTTGATGGTCGGATAAAACAAAGGTTGGATTATTTAATTTTTTTATTTATTTTTTTTATTTTTATTTTTTTTTTATTTTATTTTATTTTGTTTTTATTGGCTTTTTTTCTTTGTTGTAATTATAGAATACGTGTAGAATACAATTAAATGTTCATCCATATATGTTGCACGTGTTTGTTGGCGCGTGTGTATATTTATTGTATGCAGAATATTTAATTATCTTCCAATATATATATAAAGTACTTGTTGTTATTATTTTTAAATTAATTTTTTAATTATTTTGTCATTTTTGTCAATTTGTCCATTTGCATTAGCGCCACTGTCAGCATAACGTGTTGCATATTTAAATAATTGCCCCTGAAATGCCTTTAAGCTCTTTAGTTATATTTCCTATATAGGTTTTTTTTATTGGTTTGGCGCGAAGTAAATTCCCTCCTACTACACTAACTCTCGTTCTCTATCACGCGTTCGGAACTTTATTAAAAACGTTCGAGTGGCGTGTAATTGCAAGAGAAAGAATTTTATAAAAAATTTTTTTCGAAATTATTTTTTTGCCAACCTATTATTATTTGATGTTATCAGTTACCAAAAGTTTTTACGTTATTTCCTATTATTCAATTGTTGCTGCTACGAGAGTGATTTGTCTGCCTGCCAGTTGCAAATACAATTATCGTCACATTCACGTACACGAAATTGATGCTTTGAAGTATGTTAAGAACGTGTATATAGATATGTGTTGTATATGTGTTTATATGTGTTTATAAATATGTACACATTTCAATTAATTTACTCGTTTGCCCAATTTGAATTTAATAGAACGTGATAAATAAATGAAATAGATTTTTTTTTTTTTTTTTTTTTTTTTTTAGTTAGAAGCTTTGTTAATTGAAAATTGCATCTATTGCCTCAGAAATAGTGGTAAGAGTATCTCTTTGGAAATCAATTGGAAATGTTTATAAACGCGGTCATTAATTTACTATTTTATGTGCCTTCATTAGTTACCTTTCACTTGAAACATCTCACTACAAAATATGTCGTAGCATTACGTGATTCGCATATAATTAAAAATTTGAAAGTTCGCATATAATTAAAAATTTGATAAGTCCGATTTTCTTAAATTCTTTTATGCTTGAATTTCTAGCTAAACGCTCTTTAAGTAAACAAATGCTGAATGAGTAGCTTAGCTTAAACAAATTGAGTGAGAAGGAACCTCTTCTATAAGATGCCGTCTCTAGTTCCTATAAAATACAGGAATTTTGATATAAATTGTTTTCACCTGTACAGGGGAAGCCTGCAAGCAAGGCAACTGATATACAAAAAATCTATGGAGCTATACTTAAAAAATTGTTTTTGAATCAGAATTATACCGTTTCTGTAGTATTTCGGTACACTGGGAACTTTTTTCCACCGTTATTATTCTTTATAATGCATTTCGATAATAAAATTTTTCAAATTTTAAATTAATATCACATTTCCTCGGGTAAGAAAGGTTAAAGGATAAAGTGGTTTATTAATTATTTACAGATAAAAAGAGCTTAAGGCCATATCAAAACCGCTTATCAGAAATGCTTAGACGAATGGAAGAAGCGCTTGCGCAATTGGTGGATTACTTTGGAGAAGATAAAATACATATTGATGAAAGAACATATATATTTCGAGAAAAGTCCCAGTTTTTGTTGAACAAACCCCGCATAACGAAAAGAAAATTTGTGAAATGTAAATCATATTAACGTACAGTGAATATGTCAATTATCAAATAAGAAAAGATTTTCTCTCTCTTAGATATACGAATATATATCTCAAGTATTTCTAAATGTATATCGTATTTTCGGACGGCAAGAAAACCAATTAACAACGAGAAAGATGTCTTTCGACAATCAAACAAAAATTCATGCCACCATATTTGATATAAGTGATGTCTAAAGTAAAAGATTCTCAGACGCCAAAATCTGACATGAATGTATTTGCCTGTGGTCAAGTATTATCGGTATCATTGATAATGATGAAGCGGGTAGAATCTGTACTATTACTCTATCACTTTCGAACTGTCATCTGTAAATGGTATTTTATACGATACGTGATAACTGATTTTTTATATCAAATTTTGCTATCATTTAATATATTTGATATTCTCCTTCGTTTGGCTATATGTACAATGCAGTTGAACAGTGTGGCATTAATTAGAACATAATGGCCATATTAACGTGTACTGAATGTAAACGAATGTATGTGTATGCGTATGGTAACACATATATGGACGCGTACGTACAAATTGATGGCGCATATGTGTTTTGCGTGCATTTAATTACTTAAGGAGACCAGATGATTTAGATCCTCATAGGAGGTGGAATATGTGGAAGGCGTAAATGTTGATAGCAAATGTCATACAATGCCTCATTATCGATGTAAAATGTTAGATCTGTTTTCTCATACAGTTGATGGGCTGACAATGTGGCATTGTAGGATTTCACAACATCAGTAGCAACGATAACAATAGCAAAAACATCAATAACAACAACAATAATAACAAGAGAAAACCACTTTTAACACCTGTGCTGTTTTTGGAGAAGCCGTTTGTTAAATGCGTGTACTTGTGCGTTTGTGCGTAAATATCCACAAATTAGGAAATGCATACGAAATATAATCACAAATTGTACAGTCAGTCGGAGCCCCATACGGCCATTAAAATCATTCGTTTCGTTTTGGGGAAAACATTTTGTTGCTGCTGTTGGTGCTTTTGTTGGTTGCTTGGTTGGTTGGTTTGTGCCTCTTGTTTGCTTTTATTTGTTTGTATGGATTCACACATTTGCCAAATACGGCCAACCGTAATACATACACACATTCATGGTCATAATGATGTTTACATAACCAGCAACCATTCATTATATTTGTTGTTGTTATTGTTACTGTTGTTGTTGTTGTTGTGTTTGCTGTTGCCGTTGCTATTAAATTATATTTGCGTATATGGAAATATATATATATATAGATTCTCTTAAATTGGACACGTTATGTAAGCAAGTCTTTTGAACTATTGATATTTTGTATATTAAAGCGGGCTAAAAAATACCGAGCTTACAAAAAACTTTCATTATAGTCTCTTCCAGTTGTCTAAACTCTCATTCTACTTTACACACTGTATCCAATGTAAATATCAATTTTCGCGAAAATTAAGATAACATTAAAAAAAAGGCTTAATTCCAGCTATTGTTCAAAGAAAGCCTCCGCCCTATTGGCGCATATTAAGAACGCTTCGTATGCTTATACGCATACTTTTATATATGCGTGATGCATTATAATGAGGATGATGATGATGATGATGACGACGGTATCGCGGGTGAATTCAGTTGGTTTTCAGATTCCGTTTCACGTTTAGAGACCGATTCATGGTTTGGCGCGTGCACTTTAACAAAGGAAGGAAAGAAAATCCATTAGTTTGATATATTATAGATGTTCAACTTACAGACACAAGGTGATTCAAATCACCGTACGTGGGTGAAGCCAACTTCAATGTACGAAAGCAAATGTCATATAGGGCCTCGTTGTCAATGCAAAAGGTTTCATCGGTATTCTCGACAAGTTGATGAATGGATAAAGTTGCATTGTACGGCTCGACGACTGTATCGGAAACCTGTTAGTAAGTCATTGTTGTTGTTGTTGTTGTTGTGTTTGACAAAATTATGCATGTGATATGCGGTGTGGCCAAGAGGCGTAACATTCATCCATGAGCAGCATTAATTTAAGTACCATTTTGTAGTGAAGCATTCGCCAGCAACGGTTAAGTGTTTGTAAACATATTTACAAATGCAAATGGTTGGAGTAGCCATCGTTCAGGTGTTGCATAAATGAAATAAAAAGAGACGGAGAGAGAGAAACGTATGAATTTTAAGGATTGAAAATAAAAAAAGGAAAGACAAAGAGCTTTGTATTCCTTTCGGAGGTGATTCTGGATTACCCACCATTCAATCTGTATCTATGCTAAATAGAGAGCAATTACTTAAGCTATTTATTTGAAAATTTATATCTAATATCTTCATGTACTAGTGATGTAAAGAAATTGACAAAGTATAAGATATATTAAAGACTTTAGCCTGTGGAATTTAGCCTGTGACGAATCATTGTCAATGACAGATGCGGAACTTTGCAGAAGACCCATATAGTCAGCTTGTGCGTTCATCCACGGTGAATATAAGCAAATTGGTTTAGTACGCTTATGGAAAGCGGAGCTCGTCTTGAGTCGTTATATTTATGGAAAAAATTACATTCGCCTTGAAGTGAACTCTTATCTTGAGAGACTAAAAGGAAATCGACAAGATAAGTATACGAAAAGAGGTATTTATTTTGAAATTTAAAACTGCGTCAGGCTTGGAGAGTATTCTTATTGGCAACCAATGCCTAAGTACATAATGAACCTATCTTGAAGAGAACCTTGAATAAGTAACGTTCGCTTCGTTTTGATTAATTGACATTAGACGTTTAGAGTTATAATCTTTTCCCTAATGCGAATTCGCCGTAGACCATTTTTAAAGTTGATTAACTTTATCAACGACTAAGAATATATAGAAGCTCTCAATTGTCCACGTATGAGTATTCTAAACGGTAAGCAGATCATTAGGCGGACAGATGGGGAAGCAAATGAACAGACACACAGAAGCACAGAGAGACAAGCAGAGTCACAGAGGGGCCAACGTATAAGTTGATAAGAAAATAAACGGACAGACGGGAAGCAAGATAGACAGCCAGACTGACGTACAGACGGACAAACAGCGATCTAGGTGGACAGGCATACAAGGAGATACATGGACGGACGGACAGACAGACAGGCAAAAGTCTAAAGGGATGGATTGGCGAATAAGCGGGCAGACTGGCAGGAAGGTAGAAAGCCAGCGAGAATGAGCCACAAGCAGAGGCATGGTCGGACAGAAATCCAGACGGTTGGCCTCGCAAAAAGAGGGTCGAACAGATAGACAGGGTGCCAAATCGATAAACGCGCGGATAGACAAAGTTGACTAATGCATTGGCATGTTATACTGATTAACAGCAAATACATATGAAGGGCTCGCTATAACAATGTTAAGAAGAGATAAACGAAAATTCATGCCTATGTCTTTATATAGGGATATACAGCGTGCAAATACATAAATGGTTTTACTATTTCAATAAAATTTTTCAGCTTTGATTTTATATGGAATGTATGCAAACGATGTAAGTAAGGATTATATGATACTAATATTAATCAATAGGTCGGAATTTCATTGCAAGAATTTAACACAATTTATAATAATTAATTTAATTGAATTCACATAAGCCCAAAGAACAAAAATTATTTTATATTTTATTTTATTAAAATTTGGAAAGAATATAGGTTTAAACGTACATACCTACCATATGCAGGTACATGAACTCATAAACTAATTTACATGTTAAATATTAATGCCGAAGAAAAATCTTATTAATATTGGATATGTGTAGATTGCATTAGTTATGTGTGCGTGCGTACGTTTATGTAGGCGCGTGTATACGCTTATGTTATTGTGTGTCTATTTAATTTTCACACTTGTGTATTTATGTATATATATATATATATATGTATATATGTATATACGTACATATATATATATATATATATATATATTCATATATGTATTATACATAAATATAATGTGAAAATTGGAAAATTTTGCCATGAAATATAAATATGATTATCGATAATGTTCCCTAATTGATTACTTAAATGCACCAAATGACCGAACATGGCCACATGCTGAGCAAAAGCTATGCATGCATTTATGCATGCAACGAATGACATTATGCACATGTACATCTTGTATATACGTACGTATACGATGTATCCCTGGTATGCATCTACCATTGTACATGTATAAAAACGTTTGTGGTTGTATGCGTTCAGTTCTGTTGTGTAGAATATTTTTGTGCAATTTTGCTATCATTAGTTATTTCAATTTAATTAATGAAATTTAATACATACGCATACATGCTTACATATCTATATACATATAAATATAAATATGTATATAAATTGACAATTTATGATAATCAAACTTTTATATATTTTTATATGCAAATTTTATGTATAATAATGATAATAAGTACATAGATACCTAAGCAGGCACTTGCAAATATAAATAAAAATTAAAAAAAAAAAAAAAAAAAAAACCGATTCATAGTATAACTCCAAGCACGTGTGCGAGTGTGTATGGGCGTGTGTGGGTGTGTGTGTGTGTGTGCGTACACTAAGTATATCTGTTTATGTCTGTTTGAAATTTATTTAGACCTAAAATAACACCTGAATATAATCAGCGGGACAACTAACGATAACAATAACAATAATAAAACCAATAACAATAACAAAAGTAGTGAAAGAAGCCAGATTTAATAATTAGAACAACAGCATATATGCATGTACATGCATGTGTTTGCATGTCGCTATAAAATCATATATATATTAATACATATATATACATATATATATATATATATATATATATAATTATATAAAGTATAATAAAGCGGTAATTACATTTTTGGAGAATAGTTGCTGTTGTAAACTAAAACTGATGAAAAGAACTGCTTCAGTGAAAACAATGAAGAAATTTCTACATTATACGTATGTTCGCCCTTGGATTCGATATGTGGGTACAGTATTCAATATTCGCCATAAAATTTTCATTGAATGTGAGGCTTTCGTAATTGGCTTTTGCAATGGATTTTAAGGCCATTAGCAAATATTTACCGCAAATTTTTTACATCCGCTTTATAAATTATTGTTAACAACATTTTGAAGTTTTAGGTTTTTCTAGCTTTTGAATAATGCTTGGCATGTTTTTGTAGCCTAATTACGCTAGGTAATTTTAAATTTGATTTACTTATTAAATTTTAAATCAATCTACAGCATACTAGCCTTAGTAATCTAATCATTTTCGGGCAGAGCTATTACATAGGGGGGAGGGGGGCGAAAAGGCGCTAGACGAAGAGATTTGTGTCACAATATTTTCCTTTGTAGTCTAATCGTTTTGCCGATAAAAGCATTGTGTAAAGAGAGGGAAGCGGGAAGCGGACTGAACCTTTTATTCCCATGGGTGGGCGTGGCTGATTTTTTCCACTTTTATAGAACAATTTTGAGGAAATTTACATCGTTTTCTGTTGCAGTTTATGAGCAACAAGCAAAAAATGCGAGAGACAAAGGTGTTCTTAGCTTTGGTTGTACGTACGCCCACATACATAAGCCACGTGTTCCGAATTTGAAATTATCAAAAAAATTCATATGCTTTATGGGATTTTTGAAACTCGTTTCTACGCGTTATAATCGTCTTGAACAAAGATTTAAAATTTTGATGCATTTTAATACCGGGTGAGCGGGGCAAATTATTCCCATTTTCGTAGAGGTATTAGAGCGTCGCCAACAGAATATATGTACAAATTTATCTGGTGTAGTTTTTGAGTTATTAAGCAGAAGTGTCCGCAGTTCGCTTGTATTGTTTTCGACCGATTTAGCCCATTTTCCATGCCAACTTGGGTCGAAAAACTTCTAATGTTCTTGCAAAATTTAAAGTCGATAGCTTCATTTTTGCGGTCAGGAGAATGTTTACAAGAGACATCACAAGAGTGACAGGCGGCCTTGCTTAAATCGATTCAGTATTTGATGTTGATCAAAAATATATGTATTCTGTAGGATCTCTGGCGCTTACTTCTGGGCGTTACAATTGTTTTGACAAAACGAATGTACCCCTCATTCTTCGGGAATGGGTATAAAAAGCCAGTGCTAAATTCCAGACCATTTTATAAGATATTTAATTCGTTTGCTGACCGGGTCTTCTGGGAAAATCAACCACCGGAGCCAAAGACTTTTTAAAGTCAAACGAATATGTCACGGCGATGTGAGATCGAAGAGATGGCTTTATCGCCTAATATACGAACGAGTTAAGGCAGAAAACCACATGCCACAGTTTTGTATTTTAATTATAATAGAAATTTTCATCAAATTTTAATTGAACTTAGTGAAAATGTAATTTTCTAATGCATACTTTCCGGTGAATAACATCTGTTAACAACAAGGCCACAGCGACAGCCATATGATTTAATTTAATTTGTTACCAGAACTTGAATACTTTTGATTTAGTTACTATATCTATCAAATAATTTTATGATTTTCCTTCATTTTTGAAAATGAAATGATCATAGATATGACCATGCGCTTCTCTATAGAAACGCATATATGACACATACATTGTGGAGCATTGTGGTAATAACATGCAAATGAATTTCTTACCTAAAATGACTAATTGTTTCGAAGAGTATAGCAGAGATATTTAAATATAATAAATGACCAATTTTCTTAGCATTATCTATGCTTATATGTGTACATATGTGCATATATATATAGCTTATATACCATTGTCTTGATATACATAAATAAAATATACATATGCTATGTCTATATGTATGTATATATACATGTGTTTATATGTACGTGTATGGAAAACATGAGAAATGCATTTATATTAGTCGGTTAGTACGTAAGTACACGGATGTCAGGTTGTATGGGGGTGTGTGTTGTCGAACATTATATCGTTATTAGGCCTTAAGGTAAATGTCGCTCGATGTTGACTGGCCCACTATGCAAGTCTATCTGGTTTTGCACTGTATTTGCAACATATGAATAACAACACACACACACACACACACACACACACACACAATCGCACAGATATTCAAGTATAATGGTTGCAAATATATAAAAAATTTGCTTACTTCTATTATTTCTCGTTTCGATTCGAAAGATCCGAAATCGGCAATTGTATGGATTATATAATAATTGATAATAAAAATTCCATCCAATCCATATATACTATAAAATATCTTTAGTTTCTTTCATTTCATTTTCCTAACTATATCCACCTGCATTGTTAACATCTAAGGTCATCTACAATATGTCTGTAGCTTCAGGGCTACATACTTACACATAAGCATGCATATAATTAAGTTTGTATAAACACTTCTCTTTGCATATTGAAAATTGTACTTGACTATATACATGTATACATATATAGTCATATTCACAGGCACATAATTCCGTACTTTGGTCTGCACTTATCAATGGTCTCACAATTTCCCTTAAAGCGTAAGTGTACATAAAAACATACGCATATAAATCTGTATATGAGTTTAAATTAAACTTTAATGTTTAATGATTTTGTTCAGATTATTAACTTCGAGTAAAATTGTTGATGATTTATAATAAGAATAAAGTTTCTTTCAAAAACATTTACAACGATACGTTATTACATAAATGGTTATGGCGTACTGCATAGATCCGAACAGATTTTCTGTAGTATTCATTATTATTGGTAGCGTGTATTAATTTGAAGAGATTTTTTGCTTTACAAACGTGAAGCTTTGTTCTAAAAAAATTAAAAGTTAATCATTATAATAATATATAGCCCATCTTTAACCAATAAATATTTTATCGCAGCTGTCTGTTGGCATATGACATGCGCGTCGAAAGACAACCACATTTTTTTTGTGACTGTCTACTAAAGATTTCTTAACAATTTAAGCTTTGTTTAGAGAGTAAGTCTATGAGCCATTGATTTAAGAGGAACGGCTGTGCGAGTGTGAAGGTGCGGGAAATACAGTTGATGACCACTACAATTTGTCTGTCAATACCAACTTTGCGCTTAAATGTCGCTGATGATCCGAATTTATCGCTTATAGGCTCTTCCTAGTGAATGAGCATTTGAACGACCACTTTCTCTCAAAAACTTCTTCATTCATTTGCAGTGATTCAGTAATAACGGTCCATTTGCTTAAGCTAGCAGTGCAAAATACACCGGTGCACACGAAAATTGATTGTTTGTTCAGAAAGAGTCTCGTCGGCGGTAAGCGTAGTTCGTAGATCGCCTCGGCCCGCTGAGAATTGGTTCAATTCCTAGGTCGTCTGATCTCATTGAGAAGTTTCTCCGTAATAATAGATTCATGTCATATATATATAACAGCAAGACAAAAGTCATTTACTTGTCGACTAGGGGTCAAATAGAAAAAGGAAGTCGCGCCGTAATATCATCCTGTGTGGGTGCATAGAGTTATTTTTCAAAATTTTTATAAAGAAAATGAAAAGTTTTAATGTAATATGTGAGTTTGTTCTGTGACAGAGTATAAATCTTAAAGTACATAAGACATTTTTTTTCCAGAAATATTTTCGGAACAAAATGGAAATGGGGCAAAAGTACCCCATTCTTTGTTTGGACGCAACCATACCGCTACAGGTCATAATTTTACACCTTGAATAACATGTCAAAATCTTTCTGAAAGCGTAACTTAAAATGTAATCAGTATAGGGCTATGGTGGGTTTAAAGAAATGATTCCTTCTTTGGAAAACGTTTTTTAGAAACCCACTATACATTCTACAAAGTACAGTTTATCGAAAAAATTTAATTATGAGCTTGTAGTTAAAATTGCAAGTAATTGGATAAAAATTAAAGGAGTGCGGGTGCGATATGGTAAACTGGAAGGAGCTGCGCCTTTAAAGTTTCAAAATTTAGTTTTGAACTTTTTCATTTAATTTCATTTCTAATCGGAGGGCAGGTAATGTCTGTGTGAATTATTTCTTTTAATGGCTTTTAACGGCTTAACAGCATTATATTTGAAGCTTTTTTTATGATCAATTGCTTTCTGCGATTGTCAAGTCGTCTAGCACACTTGAGAAGTTTGTAAGTTATACGGTCTTGAGACTATTTTCGGAAAACTGACTTTTCTGGCCAATAAAAAAAGAGCAAAAACTTCAACAATGGCTCCATCTCTTAAATGCTTATAACGATCTGATGTAATTTGCGGAAAATGTTAACAAATTCAACAAAAAAACAATCCCACATATTTCAAGCGTTGATTAAATCTATCATTAGATCATTCGACTACGACATACAAGTTAACCTCAAATATTCGCTGTTCGCAGAGATTTAGAGAGATATGTAATTGGTTTCAAGCCAATACAAATTGAAATGGCTCAAATGGCTACATATATATATATATATATGTATATACATGAATTAATTCGTGTAAATATAAATCTTGCTATCATTTGAAAATTCGAAAATAAGTTAAAAATTTATATTAAAAATATTTTATATATAAAAAGTTTATGGATGCATTTGATTTTTTTTTGTTTTATTATCAAAACTGTACGTGCGTAAATATATGTGTAGGCATGTTTTTGCTTTTTCCCATTTTTCACAGGAATGATATAAATTTTATGCCTCATATATAACAGAATATCTTTATTTATTTATGTTTAGGCGTTAGATGTTTTTTTCCTAATGTTCACAATATATTTATTTTAGTATAAAGTTATGAGAAAGAAGATTAACTACTTGAATACAATAAACTTTATCTCCGATAACTTTTTAAAAATAAATAGAAAAAATTTATTTATACATAAATTTTTTTTTCTTTTTTCATATTTTCTCTTCTATACAAAAATAGGTTATCATAATGGGCCTTAGACCTCGCATACCATTAGTCAAAGGTTTTGCTGAAAATTGATTCAAATATTTTCATTTTTGAAGTTCAATTCTTTTAACTATAGAGAGTCGTTTTATGGACGCTTCTCATGCATTCGTAAACGGCTGGCATAAAAGTGAAACAATCTCGAGTTTTCATGTAATTTTGAGTGTTCTCAAAAAATGTACGCAAAAGCAGACAGACGGACGGAGTAAGAGTATGGACAAAACATATTTGAATCTAAAACTGGATGTATTTTATGGAAATTGGTTATGGCAATCGCAGTGCATCCTTCATTTTTGATACCCTATCTTCATCTTGGCGGTGAATTTCCGAAAAATAAGTTTAGTCACATTCTGATTTCATGGATAAAGTTAAGCGCAAGCTACTTTCTATTAGCGTGAACTAAGGCATGAATCGTTTAGACTACAACAACAGCAAAGTTATGTGTACTTTAGAGCAAATTTTGAATATCTAATGTTTGGAATTTTATTTGCTAACACATAGTCACGCGGTTCAAAAAAAAATATTCTCATCTTAATAATGTGACAATAGACATTAGCCCTCGATGGCAGTTTGGGACTATGACTCTCTAAAAACTTAATATTTTTTAAATTACCTAATACGGTTTTTATATGTAAACTCGATTTGCTACCAAACAAAACAAATATATCCTTCGTATGCCCAAAACACTAAGGAAATAATTCAAACTAGTACACACACGATAAATGTGGGGGACACATAAACATAAACGAACACAAATGCAAGATAACTTTTGCTACTTAGTGGCAAGCCACAAAACATATAGAAATAAATAGAGTATAAAGAGCGAAGCCTGAAACAGATAACCGAAAAACCACAATTATATATACGTGAACAAATACATATGCAGTTTGAACCCTTTGCACACATATCAGAAGGCATAAAATAATTCTTGCATTCACTATCGAGAGACGTGGTTGTACTTGACTTACCGTTAGGTTTGTAGCAATTGGAATAAAAATTCCTATAAAGTGTAAAGTACTATTGAATGGCGTTAGATTCGTGACTGATTTAACTAATCAGTCAGTCCATTATCTGTTTGAGATAAAAAGCTGTCATATGTATTACTGTTGAGTATGTTCTTTGAAATTGTCAAATTTTCCAATCGAGGAAGTAGATTTGAAATATATATAGGTGTGTGTGTGTGTGTGTGTGTGTGTGTGTGTGTGCACCTTCCCGCTAATGGCAGAGATTATAAGTTATAATTTAATCAGGAGAATGCCGACATTTAAACTCCCTATAAAAGTCTAACCCAGGGGTTTTGAGGAAGAATTAACCTGCTCTCCTTCACACATCTAGAGAAACTACAAAATATTTGTTCTTTAATTTCTATAAACTGGATTGAAGGGAATATCATTTTTTCTTTAATGTTTCCTTTATCGACCAAAACCTTCTCTCTCATAATTCCTATAATGATAGTGTAGTCGATGTTATGCTGCTTCTTAGCACTTTAACAAACTGTAGGACAAAAGTAAGGACTGGTCAATATTTAATTTTACATATGCTCGTTTGCTGGTGTCTGCAAAAGTGGAGTAAGTCAACAAAATTGATATATCAATCAAATGCTTTCAATTTTCTAAATTTCAAACAATGTTTTTATCTCTTATAAAAAAAAAAAAAAAAAAAACCCAAAAATCAAATTATATATATGTACGTATATATGCAAAATAAAAGACTTAGATCACTTTCATAATTATTGGCATACATTGCCAAGGATTGGTTTCCATTTCAATGCTCAGAATACAATTGCTCCAAACAAATACAGATTTTTCGGTCTTTGCGTTCCTTCAGCACTCAAAAGATATTTTATTCTAAGCCGTATACCAGACCAGAAGGATGGTTTTTTATTTTTTTTTTTATTTTTATTTTTTGCAAGACAACCTTAAATAAAGTGCTTTAAGTTGATGTGTTATAATGCTTTAAAAGTTTAGCTCGGGGTTAGTTTAGTATGGGCTCTGCCGCTTCTCTGTTTTTCTTGCCTGTTTTGTTCCTCTCAGTTATCAGTTTGTTCATTTAAGCAATTTATGTCAATTGAAGCATGAAATTAGATGAACGCCATTTGACTTGACATATTGTGCATGTGCACTCACTCTTAGACATGACATATGCAGCATATGTACTCATAAGTATAGTCTACGTACACACGCACGCACACACGCACACACGCACACACTCTTATTCATAGTAAGGAATGAAATATATATATATATATATATATATATATATGTGTGTGTGTGTGCGTCAATTGTGCTTTAGTTTGATGCGTAAGTTTTTAATGTATGCATGTTTTCATATCTATTTTTGTATGTATGTATTTGTGTGTGTTTTACGCGTATGTAATAAATTTTAGTGCGTTTTGGTTTGAACTTTTTGTTTAAATTGACAAAATTTATTGCGGATTGAAATGCGGATTTGCTTGATTGGTTAATCTTTCCCCTTAATGCATGCATGCCATGCACATAAATGTACATATATATATATATATGTGTGTGTGTGTGCAATGCATAAAAAAAAGCTCATTTGTGATTTTCTTGTGCGCTTATAAAAATGTGGAATCGCGCCGAGTTATGAATACACATGATTAATGCGTGTGATGATATTAATACTAGGAGCACGATACGTGCGGTTGAATTGATGGTTGACTTATGGCCATAAAATTGATTTGTGAGAAAAAGAAAAATAACGTAAAATTATAATGACTTTTATATACACACATATGTATGGGACAAGGGCCAACGTTTACTAAATACCGTTTAAAAAATATTTCCAATTTTTCTTTTCAGTGCATATAGTACACGGAATATATTAGTTTCAAGACGCGTCTTGAAGACATCGCCATCATATTCTGTGTTGATACTCTATTGAATTTCAACTCAAAATCAATTCAATATTTTTAACTCTCTCCACTACTTGTGGTGGCACCTTAAATTTATGCGGACCCAAAAGAACTTGAAGTAAATCCGCTTTTTATTATGATCGATTCAGACTCGCTCGATCTAAATTTATTTGTCCATCCATCCGTCTGCCCATCTCTCCATCTTGTACACTGCATATGGTACACCGGCGATTCGGACGTGTACGAATGCATTAGGTGAAGCGTTGTACGGTATTTAATGGTCGGCCGTGGCTCTCTATAGTGTTGTTATTTGTTGTTGTATAATGAAAAGTGGGTCGCACAAAGAGTTTTTCCCAAAAATTTTGTGCTTCGTAAAGCGAAGCCCGTCTATCTCATCTCAGCTCAGTAGTGCGAATGGCTGTGAAGAGCAGCAACGGAACTAGAAGTTGAATTGTCTCATTCTACTCGATCTATACACTTGCAAGCAAGATAAACATGGAGATAATGTTGGAAGGTTGAAAGTCGATTGAAGAGGTGAACCTGTCTGTCTTGAGTACTATTTTGGGAATAAAAATGTTCCTGGCGGCAGATTACAAAACTACTCCAATTTACCATAATCGCGCGAAAGAAGAGTTACTCAAAAACTTGATGAATTTGACTGTGCGCACCAAACATAGGAACGCTATGCGGTTGTCCTATCGCGGGCGATAAAGTGGGAGTGCTAGAGGGAGGGAGGGAGGGCTGTGACTGCATTAAATGCATAAAAAATTAAAAAAAAAAAACTCAATCCCGCATATTAATCAATCGAAGAGAAACGTGTAGAAGATTTTGATGACGTCAAGCCCACCTTAAGGCACCCCGTTCACTTAAATGTAATTGCAAACGGCGGCAATAATTGCCTTACACTATTTACACTATTTATAAATTTATGATTCCTTAGAAAACATAATAATTTTACTTCGTACATATATAAAAGTTTTGATCGAACTTTTTTGTTGCTCATCACGGGCTTCAAAGTGAACGCCGATGCTTCTACCGATGTAGCTACCGGCATAAAGAAAATATATGGAAATAATTTGTCCTTTTTTATAATTCCGGTAACTTTTTTTACAGAGAGTTTGTGCAGAAATTCTGCTGTCAGATGTCATTTAGAGTTAATGCGCGTTAAACATTAACATTTTCTAGCCCAAGGTTATATCTTTTGATGAGGTTAATTGTTTGTTGCACACATGTACATATGTTCGTTTGCTTGTCTTTATTATTATTACCGGTAAAGGAGAGGTATGCTAATATTGTTACAATATGTATACAATATATTGTTATTTCGCATACGACAGTTAGGACTAATTTAAGCGCTAACCTTACTTCCTGAATATGCTTTAGACTTAAATGAGAGTTATTGATATGTTTGCTTCTTGGTTTGTGTAACCGTTTCCTTATATTTGCTTGTTGTCGAATTTTCAAACATGAAAGAATGGCATAATGCCTTCATTTACTACCAAAGGCTATCTCGCACTTCTCCGCTGTTATTGTAGTGACAGACTGAAACAAAAACAAGGCGCAGGCAACTAAGATTAAAACAAAGCGGATGGCTAAAAAAAGAATTATTAGACCAAATATGCTCTTGCATCTCTAGGCAAACTGTTGCATTTAGGTTCCAAATGAAAAAATTAATTTCAGGTACATCGATATTTGTTATATGTTGTTGCAACCTACATAAGTCAATAATAATTCTTGTAATTTCTTTGCGTTTCATACTCAGAAATAGCCGAAGTAATTGGACTTATACCAAGTATGTACGTTTGAAACCTCAATTTTTGTGTTACAAATACACGTTTATTGTATGAAAAATTTCATTCGACTGTTTATGGATGCCACGACAAAAGAACTCGCCGTTTTCGTACACTTCTGCCAAGAGGTGAACTGTAGCTTAGCAAGTGCTTGTTGCATCGCGGCAAACAAATGGAAGGACTTACACTTTTGTGTAATAATTTTAAAATTTAATTTATCACCAGTGGAGTGCTTGCAATTTCTAACGAGCAAACACTACACACACCGTTACGCTCAAGTAATACACGTGCTTAAAAACACGTGCTGGAGACAGACGGACGGTCCATGTTATGCCTTGGGCTGTGGTACACTCTACCCCACCACCGATCTCCTTCGATCCATAAATTTTTGTAGGTAATCCCCCGGCAATGTCTGACACTTCTCGGTGAAGTGCTCAGGTGAACCAGTATTACGTTTAGATGGACGTATGGATGTCATGTAAAAAAATGATATTTTTTTGAACAACGAATAGCTTAAGCCGACTGATTGTTTTTGGGAGCGTTTGGTGTTTCAACAAACTTTAACTACTAATTGCAAACGGCACTTTACTGGTCCCACGAAACACAGAAGATCGTCTTTCCGCCAAAGCGACTTAGACCTGAAGTCGATTAGGATGGTACGTCTGCCTATTAATTTGTGCGACTGGGGCTCTCAAACTACTAGGTCGAGATCCTCAGTTACGATATGAGGCAAAAACAACCTTCGTCTGCATCGTGCGGGCAGAGACAAAATACTGTCGGCAAATGCTCTTTTTCCTTACCACAAAACTCGAGAAAACATACTTGGGCTGCGATATCAGTTCGTATTACGACGGCTTGTTCATGCTGTCAAAAAAAGAGAACTCCAGATATGGATGTCGTCTATATGTGATGCTAAGGCCCTGCGTGACCGAATTCCGGTTTCATATTTACGTAAGTAATATAGCTCAGAATAATGGGCAATTATTGATTTACACAAATATAGAAAGAAAATTGGAATACACACACGAGGATACGTACGAGGACATTGGATTGCGTATCGAGTTACTGCAAATACAGAAACCCGAAGTTCAAAAGAATTCGAACATAAGCTGACTAACTAACTAACTAAGTAGTCGTGGAGCTATTTTGTTAATTACGGAACCAGCTACTACCCGATGTAGAATTTAAATTGTGTTGGATTCTGCATTATCATAGCCAGCTATCTATTTCATTCCTCTAATATGATTAAATTTGTACAAACGTTTAAATATGGGGTAGCAAAGCGCGCAAAAAGTGAGAAGAAATTTATTTTATTAAATTCAATAATTTTTTTTTTTTTTTGCAATGCTCAGCTTATATAAATCCTTGTTAATCCATGTAATTACAGTAACGGTAAGACTTATTCATGCATACATTAGCATATTAATGTGTAAACACACACATTAACACACGCTGATCAACCGACAATGTATGCCGGTATTTACACATGCATACACGCACACATGCATTGCAAGATTTACATATAAACACAAAACGGTACGTTGTCCTGACATAAATAAAAATATGTCGATGCGTTAACAATATCGTATCGTTCCATATAAATTATGTTCATTTAAGCTTTCGAAGTTCAGCAAGAAAACTCCATACATTTATTTCATTTGTTTATATATATATATAAATATATGCACGCATTTATAATATTTTACTTTAATCAAATTAATGTGATTATGCTCACCAACCCATTGCATTTATTTCCCCTGCTTTTTTTTTTTTTTGAGCATTTAAATGCAATATTTATAAATTGAAATTTCATTTAATTACACTTTTGAAAATTCATGATTTCTTTTGATAAGAAGATTTTAAAATATTTTGCAAAAAAAAAAAAACGAAGAAGAAGAAGAAAACTGGACTTGAAAGATTAAAATGCAAAACCCACGTACACGCGAACGTGTGAGTAAATTTTTAATACCAATGCGGTAGTTCTGCCAGTGGGATTAAGAGACTAATTCGTATATAGATAACATCGGATATGCAAAAACTGTCAGCGAAGATTTTCTGAGAAATGTATTCTTATTGGTATTAAGATCAAGAACAAAGGTGAAGTCTGTATGAATCAATTTCATTGGGATTCGGTCAGCTTCAGCAAATCTTATGCTATAAAGGCTCTAACATCCGTTAACTGTAAGCATCTTTCATATTAGTGTAAAGATCTTTTTATGAGTGTAATCGGTCTTGTCGCTATGTCACCGGAGAATTAAAGCAATTAACTGGAGAGCACGCTTACATTTCATACTCAAAGAAGCTTCTGTCTTATCACTGAATCAGGTACGCGGTGCAGTGTAATAACTGCTATGTTCCTCTAAATGCGCACCACTCGATCAAAAGCAGCCGGGGGAGAGATTCTCTAACTCTGCAAATGACTTGACGGCTTAATCGGACGAGGTGCACAGATCCTTCGGGTAATTAACCTGTAATTTCCCGCACTCCTCAATTTGCAAGCGAGATGACGAATACCAAGACTAGAGTATTAGATGTGAAGGGTTGGTTATTGTTCAAACCTATCCCCCTTATCATGCATCTCTAACTATTTAATGCCTACGCGTACGGTCATAACCACAACTACTACGAGTTCTCCCCTCAGGCCTCACATACGTGGTTCAACCGAACCAATTGCTACTTAAATTTTCCCGGAAGGGTCATATCCAAATGTTTGTATACACTTCGTTTCCATGCAAGTATTTCACAGAGTTGTTAAACCAGCTGGGATAGAAACAAAGCATTCGGCAGAGATTGCAAGATCTGAATTAATATTGAGAGACAAAAAAGCTTCTTCTTCTTCTTGAAAGCGAAAAGACATTTTTAAGACAAACCTAAGACCAAGCTCTAATATCATCAAAATATTTATTTTCAACGATCAGAGCAATCTTGTTGCTGCGGTGAGTTGCGAGATAAGCACATGGCTTCAATGGCTCCATAAAATTCATTTGCATTTTAACGGATTTTGTAACGACTGTTCTTTACTGAGAGAGAGAGAGAGAAAGGGAAAGAGAGATTTAAATAAATCGACTTGACACCTTCTGAGCTGTTTAACGTAAATTTCTGGATGTTTGCAAATGCAAACGAGATTTTCTTCAAGGTCTGGACAACACCGATGCAGTAAACAAGAATGCCCATATTTTTAATGCAAAGATTGCCAAGCAAGAGCTAATGAAGAAAACGAGCAGTGTAGGAGAGGCAATGTCCCCGTGAAACAGTGCATGTGTGAACAGTTTTATAAGCGCGTTTAGGATTTGTAATGACATGAATTCAACTACTATCGTGTAGATGTTATCCGTTTTATTTTATTTGCGTTTTATTTGTAAAAATAGTTTGTTAATAAATTTTAAAATAAATTTTAATTTAATTTTCACTCACTGAATACACAATTACGTCAAATTGCAAACGAAAAGAAAAAAAAAAAAAAATAAAAAGGAAAACACTTCACCGCTATGCATTATATCTGTAAATATTTTCTGCTTTTATTTTACTATTTATACATATTAATGGCTTTGGTAGCTATGCGTTATATGTTACGTGCACAATGTGTGTGCTATTCGCTGCAGCTTTTTTGCTCGACAATTATCGGTTAATTGTTAATAAGTATGTCTTTAGTTGATTAATATATATATATGTGCATAAATATATATATGTGTACACATATATAATGAAGTAAAAATATATATTTTGGTTTTTTAATGCGTTTTGTTGTAGTTATTTAATTCATTTGATTTTTTGTATTTGCAAATGACATTAATACAAATTATAATGCTTCAATTCAAATTTAATTATATTTTGACGTTTTAATAAATTAATTTCGATTTGATTGTTTGCGGTTTTTGATATACGAACGAAGGTGCAAATCCACTTATATATGAACATGAGAAGTTTCGAAAGCTTTTGAATGCTATCATCGATAAAAGTTATCCCCGCAAGGTCTTACCACTACTATGAGGCGTAAGAATCTTTTTATTATCATCATGTACACCTATGACATTTTTTTCACCAACTATGTACAATTATCGACCTGTTTCTAGAAAATACTTGTTCATCATAAAATATAATGCAGTTTTAGTGGCGAAAATTGCGAATACATTTGTTGTTATTTTAAGCGTCATGCTCATTTTTTTTGAATAAGTAGTAGTAAAGCTAAAGTTAAGAGGCCCGACTATCAATCAAGTCAGCATGCCCGGGTTCAATTCCGCACTCGAAATTCCGAGTGCGGAATTGAACCCGATTAATTACGATTGGTACGTGATGGTCGTCAAGAAATCGTAGTGAAATAGTTAAAAAGCCCGATTATCAGTCAAATCGGCATACCCGGGTTCAATAGCGAGTGCGTTACAACGTAATTGAATTTCTACGAATATGTGGTCGTAGCCTTGATGAGTGCTTGGCCGACAAAGGCATAACACATGCTAATCGTTTTGCATACATCTTCCGGATTACGGTTACTCCATACCTCTCTCTTATCGCTTCTTCCTGAATATTAGGATGTTACGTATTTAGAGGCGACGGCCCGAATGATTGGCCTCAAGAAAGAACAACAAGTCGGTTTTTGAAACTAACTGAAGAACAGCGGGAGAGGTTGGGTTTATTTAAGGTACTAAAGCCAAGACTTTCCGATTTTTGATCACGCATGCAACGTCCATGCCGTCTGGGGTTACTGGCATGGTTTGTCACTTTTGTTTTATTTTGACAGTTCGATATTTGACGCGCTATTTGTAAATTGTTCTCGCGTAACTCTGAGCCTATCACTTTGCTTATGCTTTTCGTATTTTGCCAGAAAAAGGGCAATGTCTTCGCTAATATAATACTTTACGCTTTAGAAAATAGGAGGAGCAAAAATTCGGTGAAGTAAAATTGTTTAGGTTATCTCAGATGGCAAGAAGATATCAAGCCTCTTTTTCTACAGTTCACTATCGAAAAAGAATCGAATCATCTATTGTTTTATATAATAGACATTTTGCATCCGGTTGCTTTTGAGAAGCATACATATATATGTCTTGCCCGATAACGGATGGATTAAACATAACAAATGCATTCACCTGCAACCTATTAGATGAACACATAACATATAAATTATTTTACCTGCATCGACTCTGAAAGGGATCGAAATTCTCAAAATGGAGGCTTGTTTAGCGTTTCATTTTACCATTAAAATGATAAAGATTGACACAAACTTAACATGTTCAACGCTGCTGTCTATGTAGCATAGCATAATCACCAAACTACTGGGATATGGTTAAGGTTTTTCAAATAAAAATTTTTCTTTTTTGTTTAATATCAACGCAAATGTTGATAATGGTATTAATAATAAATAACATCATGTGGAAAACGATGTTCCCGGCATGAGAACTTTTTGTTTTACATAAAACGCAATAAAAACGTCCAAACAAATATCAATTATGTTAAAAGTTTTTATATGATGCATATATTATGCAATATATAGCTTGAGGGATTACTGACAAAGGTCGCAAAGATATTGCCAGAGGTTTTCGATAAACAATATCGATATAGATTTCGAAACAAATGCTTTTCGATTAAGATAATTGTCAGCCAACAATATATAAAAAATTTGTTTGTCGAAATCTTACTTGGATTTTCCCTAAAATTTTATGTTTTCAATTAAATAAAGATGAAATGATTTACTTTGTTACCTTAGGTGATGGTACTACGGAGAATGTGTTCATTATTCTATCTGGATATTCCTCACGAATTTTTGATATTAATAATGTACCGAGACCGGAACCCGTGCCACCGCCTAAAGAATGAGCCAATTGGAAGCCTTGTAGGCAGTCGCAACCTTCCGATTCTTTGCGTATAACATCCAAAATTTGATCAACTAATTCAGCACCTTCCGTGTAATGACCTTTGGCCCAGTTATTACCTTAATTTCAATTAGAAAAAGCAAATAAGAAAATTATAATCGGTCGTTATCCTAAAAATGACTGACAAGAAAAGGAAAAGAACTACCTTTTCATACGCTATAATATTGGATGGGCGGGGGTGATTTTTTCTATGTCCAGAATGAAAGTGAAAATTTTCATGGTGTACGTGTCATAGTTCAGAACGCAAAAGCGTTTACAGTTTTTGTCGCACAGACGTGTAAACCTTGACCGGTTTCAGTCTCGTTCATATTATTTTCTAAATTTTTCAAGCAATATCTTCATTGTTTTGAACGAGTGAGTTTTATCTTTTATATATTGCACAGTTGAACAGGCGGACAGATGGACAAATGGACAAATGGACAGATGGACAGACGAACAGATTAACATGCTTAGATGCATTCCGGATTTGAAAATGGCCAAATATAATTTGTGGGGTCTCTGCCGCTTCTTTCTGGGCATTGCAAACGTTTTAACAAAATGAATATATGCCTCCGTCCTTCGGCGATGGGTATAAAATATATAGTTTACTTCACACAACAAGTAATAACTCACCTGCTCCCGATTGGCCGAACACAAAATTATCTGGCCTAAATAAATAACCCATTGGTGATTGGCGTACTGAGTCCATAGTACCCGGTTCCAAGTCAATAAGGACAGCACGCGGAACATATTTGCCATGATTAGCTTCCGTGTAATAGACATCGATCCTCTCCAATTGCATATCATTTTCGCCATGATACATGCCATTCGGATCGATACCATGCTCATCGGATATTATTTCCCAAAACTGAAAACAAAAAGAAAAAAAAAGTTATTATTATAAATACATATATATAATATATATATGCATATAAATATATATTTATGGTGTGCTAAGTAAGCACTCTAATGTTATGCTTAATATTGGAAAAATATTTATGTGCACAAATTTATCTATAAATTATTATTCATAATAAAAGCAAAAATGTTTTAATAATTTCCAGGTGACTGGTTTTATAGCGAAAATTTCACTCTAGAATATTTCGGCACTAAAAAGAATAATTCGTTTTTTAAAATGCGAGAATTCCTCTTTGTGGTATGTGCGAAACAAACATCGGTGGCATTTATTTGGGGGTTGGCAGCAAATAAAATACAAACACGAAATTTATCTACCCTTTAGAGCGAATTTTAGATACCCATTACCCTAAGCAATTGCATAAATTCTCTTCATGCTCAACAGACTAACGAAGACCGCTCTTATATCGAGCTTTCACTATTTACTTATTTGTTTTCTATATATTTTGTAGATAAATTTACAAAGTATGGGTTTAAAGATGGCCCTATATAATATCGATCATCTGCTGGTCTGTATTGAAAACTCTACCGCAATTGAGATTTGAATCTGCACACATTGAGTAGTGATCTTTTGCCTACACGGCTACTCATGCGGACAACGTGCTATTTGGGACGATATCAGTGGAGGCTTTTTTCCTTTTTTTTTTTTTTGCAATGAATCACTCATCCTCTATTCGTATAAGACGGTGACGGCTACAAAGAACGAGAAATGAAGAAACTTTTGCTAGGCGCCTATTAACTTTGGGTTCAAAAACCACATTTCAGTCAGTTTTTTATCTTATTTATTAGCTCTCGCATGCCTGATAGACAGAGCAAGTTTGGTTGCGACTTTAAAAAATCTTTCGCGAACAAATACACCTTCGTATATGCGCTTAATGACACATTTTTTAAATGTTACAAAGAAAATGGTAAAACTATTATACCTCAATTCCCTTAAGATAGAAAAACCAATAAATTTTGTTTATTATTTTTGTATGTTACGTTAATATAAAACAGTGTCCTTTAGCTTTTTATGTGTGCATATAAATGATGGCGCATGGAATCTTATTTTCATGTATTTACATATTTCGCCATTCATCCTTGTGTGGTATTGAATTTGTAATTAAACGAATGTGAATATGTGAACGCGAACATTGGGTTCACATTGAATTCGATATGCCTTATAAGAGGTTAACGCAATTTCAGTTTTTCTTATCAGAAAATCGATATCGTGAAGTTGGCGAAAGAATCGAAATATGTTGTAAACGATTATTACATACTTTATGTTTATTATTATTATTATTATTATTATTATTATTATTGTTAATTTCGCCAGAGAAATAAATTCTAAGACTAAACTCTTAAAAGCACTAGCATCTAAGGCTATCGGCTTTTTATTAAAAACTCTACCGCACTTGAGATTCGAACCCACGACCATTGACTTGCTAGTCGAGATTCCTCCCCTTCGGCTACTCAGGCGGATTACTACTTTATGTTTAGATATGACGTCTCTCAGAAAAAAGCTTCATGTTAAATCAGTCACGCATTGCGAAAGGACAGTTTTACGAGTTGCACGACACGTGGCGACATCTTGCTAAAATTGTCTCTTTTTTTAATTTGAAGAAGTTATTCGTGCTCTCTTCCAGTTGCACTTCCAGCAGTTAGTTAACTTTTCTGCACGACGAATGAATATCTCTTAGTTTTCACTTGTCAAATGCCATCGCATATAATGACCGCTGTTACATATTAACATATCAAAAATAGAGCACGTTTTGTTGAAAGACTTTGTATCAGTCCCTAAAAGAAGAAGGCGTTAGTAGCCGTTTAACGCCCTTGTTTATATTGGATTATATCAATACATGGAAATTGGGTGAAGTTTGGAGTAACAATGATCCGTCTAACACAGGAAGACCCATCGGTCTTGACGCGTAGAAATTCTACAGATACAAATTATGGATATTAGACATATCTGTGCAAATATCGGAAGAAATGCCCAAAACGTCTATTTCATATTTACGTGTTATATTTACCATATTTTCCTTTGAAATCTTCCTTTTCGTACCTATCACCTAAAGCCTAAGGACATATTCATTATTTCAAAACTTTCGCAACTCGTACACGAAATTTTGACAGATTAATATTAAATTCCCTAACGATCAAGGTAAGTCTGTCTGTCCACGTGTGTAAACGCCTGTGATAGATGAACCATCAGACACAAAACTCGGCTTGATGTCAGTCAAGAGTATTTGGATGCCAGGCTAGCATTGAAAATGGATCAAATTGTTAAAAGCACATGCCTACGGTACACGATAAATTGTGAACACCTCTGTTCCAAAAGCAAAAAAAAAAAAAAAAAAATGACGTTTCTCCTAATCGATGGTCGACAAATACAACGAGAAAACTCTCTATTGTCTATTCGACAATGACCGTACAGTATCCGTATAACTATAATCATAGCTATCCAATAGTATAGAGTGAGGAATTTTCGCTTTTCTTTTTTCTCAAAACTTTTGCAACATCCTGAGGTAAATTCGAGGAACTCTACAAAGTATATGTATTTCTGATTAATATCAAGTTCTTAACTGATTTAAAGAAATCCATGTGTCTGTCCATCTAGGTTCTTTTGTGTGTGTGTGTGTGCGTGTGTGTTTTTTTTTTTTAAGGTGAGATCCCAAATAGATTCGGCCACAATCGAATATATTTTCTTACATTTTATATAAATAAATTTGGAATTGTTTTTTCATTCAATGATACCTATTTTTGTTGGTGTTATCATGTTAAGTTTGGTAAATAATTCTGAACGTGTATATGTGCTACGACGAAAAGTAAATATTTTTCATATTTATTGATATGCATGTGAGATTTATGCGATGACAGCGATGTACAAATAGTGCAAATAGCGCTATGTGTACATACCTACATACATTTTATATGTGTTGCATAAAAATTTTTTTTTTTTTTTAAATTAACATGAAAAGAAGTTTTTGTGCCTCTTAATATTATAAAATCGAATGTGCTATATATATATATATATATATATAAATGTGTTGCTAATTTTCTATGTCGTCGGAAAAAATTTTATAATTCTTCTTTTAAAGGGACTTATTTTTTGCTATATGTTATTAATGATTCCATAGCATTTTTATTTGCGAAATTTTACTTTTTTTTTTTGGATATTTTCCTTTTTAAAGCGAATCGTAGCAATTTCCCATGAAATAAACTGAATAAATCGAAAATGTTGTCACTTCTCCTTAGCCTAAGAGCAGCGGGAATTAATTTCTTCTTCACGTATTAATATATTCTTTAGCCTTAATCCGTTAATCGATGATCTTTATTATCAGTAGCAAGGAGGAAAATTGCGAGCGCGAAAGCGAACATTAAACAGTCATTAATTTTGCAACTGTAGGCGAGTCGTGAAATGCCTTTAAGGACAAATTCTGGAAAGATTTTATATAAATAGTTGTAGCAAATATCGGGACGAGTTTTGATTGCATGGCGGTACAGTATACATAGATTACGTCTATTTTTAAACTTGATCTGTTGTAAGTAGAATGCAAAAAGATTTTGGATACTATATAAGTGACGTATGTATGGCTAAAGGCAGCCATACTTAGTGTTTAGTATTAATCTTAATGTTTTTAAGACCACAGGTTCCATCTATTTTTCTCATGGTCTTTATTTTAATTTTTTTATAAATTCTCTTACTAGGCGATAAGCAAGTGGACACTCCCCCATGGCTCGACTCATGCTGGAAGTTACAAGTTTTTTCCTAGAAGGTGAAATAGTTCTACTTCTATGTGTTAAAAAAGCTGCTTAAAGAAGTTAATCAAAAAAGTGGTTTAAAGAAACGGGTAAGAGAGGGTGGGTAATCGCTTGGAGAAGCTTCTTGTTGGTTGGAAAAGCTTCTTATATGACAGGCAGGCAGATGTGGCTAAGTGGGTGCAGGCAGGGACACCACCGATCTCAAATTCAAAACCGGCAAATGTTCATCGGTATTTTTCGAGAATTCCATACGCGTCGGTAGGTAACAATTTTTTTTTTAAATATTTTGTTCACTACTTTCACTCTATAATTAAGGTCTCCTTAAGCAGCGAAAGCCATTTATAGTCTGAGCATAAAAAAAAAATGCCAAAATAGCCGAACTCATTATAGCTTGAGAGGCATACATTTCGTGCAAATCGCAAATGCCAACCTAATAAATGATAGCAAATATCATTTATTGGTCTTAACAAAAAAAAAAAAAGAATTGTTGATATGTGATATATGCTACAGATTTCATCCATCAGTGATTTGTTGCTTTTGCTCTTCTCGATTGATTTTCTTTACCAGCCGAATGAAAAACGCTCGGATTTTACTTTATGAATTTTAAATTATTCTTATGTACGCCTGACTTTTCTGTTTACGTTTAATGCTTTTTTTATTGCTTTTGTATTCGATTTTTACTTCTTTTCTCTTCTTACAGCAAAGAATGCTAATTGTGAGAATTTTTTCCATATGTGATGTTTGCGAAGCATCGCCACTTGCATAATAATCATTTTTGTGCCGATTTTTTTTTTTTTTTTTTTTTGTGCATTAATTGCGGTTGAACGATATTGAACCATAGGGGGTTCAGCGTAGGCTTGTTTGGAAAGAGGCGCATATGTCTGCATAAATCGTGATTACAGTAAATGGAAATGTAATGACAAAAAAACGACTTATTCATATCCTGAGGCAAGAAGGGGAGAACGGGTGGCTCGAATTTATCAACCAGGTTGTCGGCAAATGGATATCTCGGACAATACTGACTGGACAGTTACGAGACAAATTATAGAGATTGGATGTCTCCGACAACTTATGTTAACAAGTTGTGTAGCAAAATGCTTGACAATCGTCAAAAGCTTTGAATAAATTTTAAGAATGAAAGCGATTTTCTGAAAAAGATGCTTCCGGTGAAAGATCTTCACTTTTAATGTATTCTATTAACATTCATAAAATAAATAATAGTAAATATATGTAAATTAATATAATACATGAAAAATGTATTTATTATTATTATCATTAATTAAGTCAGAAAATAAATTCTAAGACTTAAGTCTTAAGGCACTAGCATCTAGAGCTGTCAGGTTTATTGAAAAAAAATCTATATGTATATAAATCTATTATTTAAGTAAAATAACAGTAAAAAGTAATAATGCATAGGGTGTATTAAATTTGTGCAAATGTAGACAACCCCCCGGCAGGACTGGAAATGGATCGATCTTTTATTATATCTATGCTGAATCGATCTAAGCTTGTCTGTCCGTCTGTCCGTCTTTTGATGTTGCTTTCATCTGCGGAGGGTCATTTTTGAACTATTTTGATCAAATTTGGTACAATGGTCGTGGACCAGTATAGAGTTTTTACTTGTTTTTGTAGTATTTCTATATATATATGTAATAAGTAGTAATAAGTAATAATAGTAAAAGTAATGGATAATACCAAGTGATAATAATTAATAATAAGTAATGATAAGTTTAAATGAGTGATAAGTGATAACAAATAGCAAGTAATGTTAACAAATAGTAATAAATATATACAAAAGCAATAAGCAATATTAGTTATTATTATTTTTACAGTATCACTGCTCAACTTCC
This sequence comes from Glossina fuscipes, assembly GCF_014805625.2. Lineage (NCBI taxonomy): Eukaryota > Metazoa > Arthropoda > Insecta > Diptera > Glossinidae > Glossina > Glossina fuscipes. The sequence continues at coordinate 44,054 of NW_023998443.1, forward strand.
AAGTGAGAAAGCGTTGAAGATGTGTTGACATAACTCCTTATCGAGGAGGTTTATTTAGGTTAATCAAAACAAAGGAGGTTTCTTTAGGTTAATCAAAACAAGCAGAAAGAAAGGAGGAACCCGTCAGAACTTGAGGTAAATGTAATAGTATTCGGGTTTCTCCCTCATTCAAATAAATTGCGAAAAAAGGGAAAACTTTATAGATACCCAACATAAAAAAAAAAAAAAACATTTACGCTTACATTTGTAAAACGTTTAACGCGATATGAGTGCGTTAAATAAAAATTTATGTTAATCAGTTATCTTTCAATTCTCACGTAATCAAGCGGAATCTATGATTTCTTCATGGTTCAGTGAAACAGGCTTAAAATACGCAACATCCCTTTGTATGTGTATATAAATGTGTATATATGTATGAATGTATGTTATATTTTACACGTGCAAATGTTAAGTATTATTGCTGGTTTTTATTATTTATGTAGCCATTCACGAAACATAAGGGTAAACCATGTTTTTCATATTACTTGTAACGCACAAAACTATGCAGCATTATTGTTAATATGCATTATATGCTCCATATACGAAGTTGCATTAATTATTGGAACTAATGAGAGACAGCATTAGTTATTGCTAAATTAAAGCATCTCAAAAGGTGAACTTATGTATTTTTATATGTAATCAGTTAAAAGCTTAAAGGAGCTATGCTTTCAAATATTGGATCCAATCATTTTTGTCTATGCGTGTTATAAGAGCTTCTAGCTACCATCATTGAACGATAGCAGAGTTTTTTTTTTTTTTTTTTAGTCTTCTCGGACATTTTCAGTTGTTCCCTCGCATACCCGTCAAATTGTTTATGCACTGGTACGATGTTGTCAAAGCCGTGAGACTTGAAAACGAAAACTAAAGTTTGCAACTTGGTAAAGTTTCTGAAATCAAATTTCAGAGTAAGGCTTAGGGATGAAAAGCTGAAGTACTTTACTAAAAATTCCAAACTTCAATTTATTTTTGATATGCATTGACATTTAAGTCTGCTTCTCGCTGAATAGCGTATCATTAATAAAAAATTTGCACAACTTTGCATAAAGTAAGTCGAGGTGAGGGGCATTCAAGATTCGCCTTAAGATGATTATAACCTTCTTATTTATTTTCATACTCACATATATGCACTTTTGTGCTTTAAAAGTTCATTTGTATTATTAATGTTGCAATTTATCGGAAAGTAAGTGTAAAATGTACCGTAAAAACATTTTAATAATTTATAGAGAGAGTCTTTCATATTTGTATTGCATTTCAGAGAGGGAAAGAGATAAAATCAGGACCAGACCGACCATAAAGATTAACTGGGCGAAATTTTAGGGCTCTTCCTCTTAGAGGTGGTGGCTGCTTTGAATCGTGTGTTTATCTTTTATTTAAAAGAAGGAAAGAAAATAAAAGCGCCTCTTAAACAATTCGTTTATGGTGTTAAAATTAGTAGGTATAACTCTTTGGTATTTTTTGCCACACCGAACACACAATACACAACATTTACACATATACCTGATTGGATTTGTTAAATAGTTTACTCATATGCACTTTATACACTTAAAGTGCACATAAAAATGCTATAAATACCAACATATATAAAACGGTATAAAACGGTAGCAGCATTGCGGGCAAAAATGGAGCAAAAATGGATATATGGTGAGAGAGATGTTGTGGGTAAGAGAAGAGTAAAAAGGGCAGGAGGTAGCGTAAGAAAGAAAAAGTTTTTTGCAAAAAAAGTTTTTGAGAAAAAGCGTAAAATTGATAACAGTTGATTGCACACATGCGAGTTGTAGTAGAGTAGCAGCAAAAGAGGCAGCCGCAGCGGCAGCAACAGCAACAGCAACAGCAGATAAACTAAGGCTATACTATGCATATATATGTATATGTACGCATACACATATACATTGAAGCAAGTTTTTCAAAGTCCGTCAAGTAATCTATGCAAAATAGGTATTGTACGCACTACGAACCCATTCAAGGATTAAAACTAAATTTAAATAAAATATATAACGTTTTTTTGCTCTCCTTCTTATTCTCGCTCCGCTTGGTTATTTGTTCAGGCTGCACTTATTCTTTTTGCTCGCAAAAATTGTGTTTGTTTGGAAAAGTATAAAAACAAAGATGAAAACTTTTCAATTGGCTTTTAGACATGCTTCAATGATAACAAAAAACTTTTGTTTGGTTCATTTATTCATTTAACCAACACCCACTCATGCATGTATGTACGTATTATGTATGTATACCTGAGTATTTATGTTTTTCTAAGTACTTTGGAATTTTTTTCCCATTTTTTTTTCCAATAAATTTTATATTTATGGAACACTGTTTTTTTTCAGTTGCACCTATAAAATGCGGCCATGATTTCTGCTGCTTATGCGAGCAGCAAACACGTGCAAGTAACAAATATTCTATTTTGCAATCGCTGGTAGCAAATCGTTCGTAATGAATTGATTAAAATAAGTTCGAAATTGATCTTAATGCTTCTCATTGAGAGTGAATTAAAATTATAATATTTTGAACTGAAAAATCGTAATTAGCGGGTGGCAAAGTACTTTTATTCCTCAATATGTTCTCCTCTTCTTGTATATAATTGTTCTCTTCATTTCTTTATATTCTGTGTGTGAAAAGAACTTTCAAAAGTTCATCCACTTATGTGTTTGTTTTATTTCCAGCGTAGGAATTTGTTACGTATTTGAAAAAGCTGCAAGTCATGGACTGTCCCCAATATCACGTAAGTCCTTCAACTCGAATAAGGCAGAAAGTCTTTTATGAGCTAGAGCATCTTCTTAAAGAAGCAAAGCAAATTGTTTCTTCCGTCCAAATTGCTGCCATGTACTGACCCATAGGATTTTATTAATAGTTTAAACGGTTATTAACTGACCAACGGCAATTTTGAGTTACTGTAATAATTTCGGCTATGTTCGTAGTTGCAAGTATATTCAAATGTTTGATTTTATCAAAATTTTGTCATCGCCAATGCCGCTCGCGATATATGACCTATTAAGTTTGAGTAGATGTATGTCACATCCAGAAGGGCTTAAGATATAGTCACTTTTTATTATGTCGATTGATTTAGAATTTTTTTTTCTGAATCTTTGTAAACTTGTCCGTCCGTCCGTCTATCAGATCGCTTTATTTTGACGAAGTATTTAGTATTCTGTGGCCAGTCTCCATATTATATTGAAAGAGTGGTTGGGTAAAATTTCTCAACAAAAGTCGCTGATTAACCGTATGACCGCATACTAAATTGATATGATTGATATGTTGTGCCGGATTGGTAAACGCAATGCCTTTACTTATCAAGCAGTTGAAAACGTGAACAGAATTAATGTCAATAACTCTACCAGTGAGTCGAATACAAGAGCTAAACCAATAAATTGTAATAAAGGCGAGATGATGTCCTTGATTGGAGAATAAAGTAGGACGTAAGAGATTCCCTTTAGATTTCCCGCATATTATCTTCATAGAAGATTCATTATGTGTGCTCCTTATCGTTTCTTTAGATTTTTATGAGGGCTTCTTGCTTTGTTACATTTTATTTTGACACACTTCGATGGTTGTAAGATATATGCTTGGGAAATCGTAGTATCGAAAAGCGATAGAGATATGCAACTATATATGTATAGACTTTATATAGCAGAGATATAGCTCGAAGTCAAATTTTTGCTCTCTTTACTGTTACTACCCCCGGGGTCATGTATCCTTTAATGAGTATTTCTATGCAATCATATTTTTTATGTACAATTACGCATCAATATTTCCTATATATATATATGTATATATATATACAAAAATAATTGTAAATTTTATTTAATTAAATATTTTAAATGCATGTATTATTATTGTTATTGCAATATGGGGATAATTTAAAAGTACATATGATTGACATTCTGCTTTAACTATAACTTAAATAAATACATTATTGTTATTGTTATTGTTACTATTGTTATTGTTGTTGTTATTGTTATTGTTGTTTTTGCTATTTTGTTGCTATAGCAATTGATGTCATTTGCGATTTCAGTAATTGACAATTGTGATATGCAAATGTTTACTGTTGTCATTACTGTTGACTTAACTAATGTGATGGCCATTCAATGATGTGCTCCGATATGATGTGTTATGCGTTATGTGTTTTATACGAGCAAGAGTGCATAAACATACATACATATAAGCGAGAGAGCGTAGTGGTATTAATGTAAGTGTACTCGATTTGTTATACGAATTGTATATTCTTTGATATTTAATTGTTATTTACGATAATAGTTGCTATTGTATTGATGTAATCGTACGCACGTATACGTAGACAAATGTATTTATTTCGGAATTTATAGATTATTTACTAAAATTCTGGAAAACTATGATAATAAGTCGTGACGATTAAATGCATTTGTACAGGGAGACATGTAGATTAGTTATCATATTTTAAAATGTGTAACACATACGCACGCACACACACACACATATATATATCGGTTTATTGATGTTTAAGTTTTGTCGGTGGTTATGCCATTTGATTATTGTTGAATAAATCATTAAATCAAGTTTTGATTTCTCTCTTTCTCCGTCTCTATCTTTCTCTATTCATTTTCCTTATATTCTATATCCATAAGTTTGCGTTATTCGTCGACTTTGTTCATTATAAGCAACATGATTTGTTTGAGTTGTTTACGTTTGTTATTGTAGGGAATTTTGTTTATTTGCATTATCATGAGGATGGCTAGTGACCGGGCGTATGGGTATTGTTTTGTAATCTCGCATCCAATCTATGAATCTAGGATGGTGTCATTGTTGTTTGTTTTGTTTTAAGCGTAACATTTTAATTTACCGTCCATAACAATGTTTTTTACTCAAAAATAATAACGTGTAGACCTACTTATGCATTCTTGTCGGTCTATTGTTATTTTAATTGAAATCGTCAAGTATGTATGTACACAGTTGAACGCATTTAAAAGGTATTCCATAATGAATTTGTGAATTCGAGATAGTAAGATGATTCGAATTTCAAAAACATCAAAATGTAAACCATATTATCGGACAAAACATATATAAGTTGTCAAAAAAGTAAAGAAAAAAGCTATATCTCTCTTGGACTACACATTTCTCATAATCAGCATTTGATGCCGGTGCATAAAGACAGTTAATTGCGCCCAATGTCTTTAGCTTTGGAGACTACAAACTTTTTTTTGCCTACTTTTCGGTTTAAATCGTCCGGCGCTATCTAAACGATTGTGTTTCTTCCGGTAGCAATACCCGCCTTAACATCTACCAGTTATGCCATTTCTTTATTATACTAATTACTCTTTTAGTTTAGTGACGTACGCTGCTTGTTTACTTTCATTTAAAATTCCGATTCGGTTTCAGTCTTCAATCCAGTCAAACGATGCGTTGTTTATAGTTTCGGGAAGTGCCGAAAGGCACAAAAAACTCGGATAAGCGAATAAGACAACTTTCGGAAAGTTATGAGTCGAAGTTAGGGGGAATGTGCTTCGAAGAACTAGCCCGTGGCAAAGGCATAGGATTTGCTTCTCATAATTTCGGCGAATAGTTTATTAAAGCTTTCTGTATTGATTTAGATACGTATGTCCGGTGGTGTTACAAACGAAACGACAAAGCATATACCTTCACACTTTAACGCTAGGTATAAAAAATGGGTTTTCCCACGTAATAAAATAATTATTTCATAAATAAAATCATTTCAATTAATTTTTTGATTAAAATTGCAAATGTATACCATATTCTTGAAATACAATTAGTATCAAAATCATTGTCCGGTTATCCGTAGCGATTATTACTTTTCAAATTAAAAAAAAAAAAAAAACCCAAAACTATTCATCTAATTGTGGAATACCTTTACATATATTTCTGGAGTCAGTATATAACCAACCTGCTTTAAATAAACATAAGCGTTCCCACGGGCAATTTGACTGCAAGTTTGTCTGCACTGTGTTTCATTCGTGCACTTATGGGAAAATTTTAATTAAAAATCATGTGGCTTCATTTATGACCCCCTCAACTTCAATATTATATATATAATATATGAAGCGCAGAAAATTATTTTAAAATTTTATTTAATTTTTATAATTTTTTTTTTGTCTTAAGAATGCATAAGTAAACGAGACGAAGTGATTTAGTTTTCTTGAGCTTCAAACCACAAATTCATTGCTTGGTTTTTTTCTACATTTTTTTGTCGTTGTTGAAAATTTCATTTGACTTTTAATACATATATATACACGTATATATATATATATTTTTTTTTTTTCTTCTTTTTTTAAATTTTAGTTTATATTGTCAACGCACCGTATACGCAAAAAGAAATATATAATAAAACAATAGAAAAACGTTGAAATAGACGGAGAAGAAAGACAAGTTAAAAGTAGCTTTTTGAAAGAAAGTCAAAAAAAAAAAAAAAAGAAAAAAGGAGGAAACCAACGTTTCTTTTTAGCCACAATTAATTTATGCAACTTTCAATGCTTGCGGCAGCAAATGAGTTTAACTTTTGCTACGCTAGAAGAATTTTTAATTTCAGTTTTGAGCTGAAAGAAAAAAACAAGACAAAAAAAAAAAATTGTTCACTAGTAAAGGAACCACACAACCCCCCAAAACCTCAAAACAGAACACAAACCTGAAACAAACCAAACCTAGCTCAGGCAGAGCGACGGCGGATGGTGGTGGATAATGACGGTGGGATTGAGAAATGTTCACCCAAGTTCGATAATAAAGTAATGTTGGTTCTAGTGGCGGCATAAACGTTGCGTAGTAGAATGAAAATAGACAATAAAAAGAAGACCTTACAAGGCAACATGATGTTCATAGTGTTGAATGAAAGTTTCACAAAAGTGATCTCATCTACTTATGAAAGCTTTGTTTATTTTTAATTTGCTTTACGACTCTACGACTCTACGACGTTTTCTGTTTTCCTTTTTTTTTTCTTCTTTTTTTTTTTTTTTTTTTAATATATATTCACAGCGTTTGTTGGTAATAACAACAAGAAACACATCAGCATCAGCGGGAGCATCATTGTGGTTGCTGTTGTAACTTTCGACGTAAATTTTATAATTAAGCAATTTAACCGCAAACCTTTTACTGCGTTGTTTTTTTTTTTTTTTTTTTTTTTTTTGTGTCGCTGATAAAAGGATTGTATTTAAAATTTCTTGTTAAAAAAAAGGACATAATTGTTTTTGGTTTTTGTTGATGGCGGTGGGTGTATGCAAGCAAGTGGTCGACGTTAGTTACTATTTTCTCTTATAGAAAATTGAAGATGAAAAAGAAAGTTAGAAAATTAATTTCATTTTAAGACGATTGCTAGATACCCACCAAAAACAGGTAAACATATGAGACACAAGAAAGTGATTTTTTTCACTTGTGCGCTGCGGTTATGCGGAAGGGGACGTTCTATGAAAAGGATACCGTGATAAACACATACTGTAAGAGATATACTTCAGTCTAAACTCTTCTACAATGGATGGAAAATTAGAATTTTGATAACAAGATTGCGGATATTTGCAAAAATATTGCAAAGACGCGCAAGTTGGCAAGCAGACCGTACGTCATAGTTGCAAAAGTTTACATAGCGATATATCTTTGTTTAACTCTTTTTGTCGTCAACCGCCCTTTTTGTTCACCATCCATTCAGTTACTAATGGTCTGTAGAGTTTTATGACCTGTAACTTGTAGGAAGAATTATAAAAATAACGGATATTTTTTCCTATTAAAGAACAATTATTTAATGCCATTTGTTTTACTCTGTATTATGATTTGTGTGCGGTTTTCACTTTGCATGTTCTTTGTTAATTTTTTACTCAATAGCAATTGCAGAGAATGTCACGAAGATTTTTTCTTGCCTAGCAAACAACTTCACAAAAAAGCGTCTATGTTTTCCTTGAGTCATTATATTTAGATATCCGCCACAAGCATCTGAAACATCAATATACGGTATAGTGTAGTTTGCAACCGTTCTTTAGGAAGAAGTGTAGCGTAACTCATGTAAAAAAAAAACAAATAAAACCATTGTAGGAGAAATCAGCCCTTCATTCAATAGCCTACATACACAAACGAACGAAATAAGGGCAAGATTATTTTCGATCAGTTAACATAACGTCCATCCTTTCTGCCAAAACACGCGAGTGTAAACGATAGATCTAGTCTTTCGTATGTTCGCGCAGACTTACCATACCGTGTACAGCAAGTGGTTCAGATATTGTTGAGGAAATCCGAAATCTAGTTTCTTGCCATCTAATTGATTTTCCCAGAAAATAAATTTCCGAAAGATGGAAGAACTCGGGCACATTCGATGAGAAAGATTATCGGAGAACACATCAATTGTGATAACTTGCTTAGACAAGTAGAATATCTGAACAGAATGGGTCAGTGGGAAAAGAATATTCGAGTCGAAAAGAAAGTTTAAGTTAAGAATGCTGCCAAACTAAGTAAATTATATGTATGTGTGTGTGTATTATATAAATTATCAGCATTAAAGCTGAATCAATTTATTTAGGTTCACCTAACAATGACCGTTTTTTTGCATCGAAAAAAGTTCATAGCTCAAGTCATGGCCCCATTGAGCACTCTTTATTCCCATAGAGTCATTCATATAACCACTTCCAAGACAAAGGGGTTTTACGGGAAGTGGTCGATCCGAACCGTTTCTTGTAATTTTCATTCTTCGACCAAAACACGCCATATTCCGAAATTTCAATAATATATCTCAACAATTGCGAACTGAAGGTTGAATACAAGATTGTAAGACCGACGGACGGCCGAGTAAGTTTATGTATAGTTAAAGGCCCACCACATCTCAAGTCCCTTTGTATACATTCGCAAAAAGTTAATACAACATTGTGCTATGGTGTAGGATAGAAGAATTATATCTACACAATGCCAAAAGCCTTCCGTATAATAAGTATCTGGAACTGTAAAAAAATGTCTTTAAGAAAATTCTATATTTTTGCTACATAAGAAAATGGGATATGAAAATGGGGTATGTTGTAAGCTAACTATTAAAATTTCGAGGTAAATTTTCCACAATTATTACAATCAGGGATCGAGGAATGCACATGACGCAAATGATGTAAAATTCATCAGATCTCTGATTAGATATATTTCTTAAACACAACCATAGCATTGCTTTCAAGATTGCAAAGTGGATAGAAAAGTTACTATATTCCGATCTTTAAGTGGAAGGCACAACGTTGATATGTGTAATATATACGTGTTGTTCCGTATTTTATGATAATGACACACCTACTCGTAGTATCCCTTCTTGCCTACGTTATTATAATGATCTTATCATTGGTATCAACTTTTCTTTTTTTATTTCATATGTCGTTATCCAAGTTTGTACTGTATTGTTGTGCCAGCCATTGTTCACGTTACATACGCACATATTTTGTCGGAAATATTAGTTTGCAGTCATAAGTAATTGTAATTAACATTCGAGATATATCAATGAAGATATTGCCAAATATTTTTACAAGATATATAACTGTTTCATATACAAGTATTCACATCTGCTCAAGATATCCATCCTCCAGTTTCGTGTCTATTAAATCGGTTCTTGCATTGACTGAGCGATGTTAAAGTAAAGTGTAAAGTAAGTTCACATTATAAAATTGAGTTTAAAAATAAATGAGAAGCTAGTCAAGGACGAGTCGGAATCGGAACCTTTGAAACAAGTGAGACTTTGAATAGCCCACCAGCAAGGATGGTCGATAAATTGCCTTAGAACCTTTATTATAGCAAGCGACTCTTCAATGTCGCCTTAATTCAGGTAATTGTTGTTCCGTTTAATTCATATGCTGCTTATAAATTGTAGACAACAATTTTTTTTTTTTCAATTAAGGTAACGAATTATTTAAAAAATTTTTATTTTGCCATAAGCGCAAGTTAGCAGTGTTTTATTTGAAGAATGTGCGAAATTTCAATTTTCAAAATTTAATTTCATAATATTTTTGTTTTTTGTAATTATAACCACCAATATCCCTGCAATCGTTACATATTTCGTTATTTTTGTTATTTGTTAGATAAATTACAACCTAATGATATTCAATCAACAATAAATTAATAAAACACACGAATTTACAAACCGTTCGTTTTATCCCGTATGGGTATAATTATATATACGTCTAAAAATTTATATATATATATACGTTTATATATATATATATATATATATATATATACATGCATATTTTTATATAAAAACAAGTAAAAACATTGTAGTCGAGCTATGCCGTTTGTTAAATACTCTGCACCACATGGCCTACCACAATTCTTATCTTTGCTGTAGAACACAAAAATTATACATTGTTTCAATGGTTGGCCTTGCCGGTCCAAAGTTTTCATACCAATTTACGATGCCGAAATTTTATCGAGAAATTTTGAGAATTACAAATTTTTCCATATAACAACTTCTCCAAATAGAGCGATATATGCGGAGTGGTCGAAAAAGTGGACCGACCTAAACTATTTTCAATAGCGTTCGTCCTTGGACCATAAGATATTATTGTACCAAATTTGATCAATATAATTCAAAAATTGCGACCTGAACTTCGAACACCAACTTACATGAGCAGACATCAAACGGACGGACGGACAGACGGGCTTAGACGGGATTTAGAAAATAAATTTAAATCGATTGGTATAATAAAAGTTGGTTAAATTTTAAGCGCCTTTGCCTATTACACACGTCCATACAAACTTAATATACCGTGTACCAGCGGGTGGTGTAGGGTATAAAAAAAATATTCAGTAAAATTACAGCGAATTTTGTTTCGTATAAAAACCGGCTGAAATGTAATCAGTGGCAAGCATAAGCATCGACGATGAAATTTAAGCAAAAACTTCCCTCCATAAATAGGTTGAATAATTTAAAGGTTTGAATAAAAAAAGTACCGAATTTAGTTTTACATTTTTGTTTGTGAGTTACATAATTTTTTTTATCCTTCTCTTTCATTCAAGCAGTTGTGATTTCGGACACGTATGCCAAAATACAGAGCTATTTAGAGAGCCTTAACTTGCAGGCCAAGTTTAGTACGATTGCATTAGGATCTTCCGTTCGTTTTGGTCATTCTTTCACTTGAAAAGGGCATATATTGAGAAAAATTGGCACAATATATATTTATCAATATATTTATTTCTGGAAACATCCACGTCGAAAGAAGTAAGAGCGGCTTGCGAGCGAAGCTATGCTGCATCGATCTGCGCATGTGGTAATCAGAAGACGCAAAGTCTAACGAGTATGCTGGCCATGGCAGAACTTTCTATTCGAGCTGTAAGAGTGTATCCTTGGCAACTCTTGCAACAAGTGGCCAAAGAATGGCATTTTCAGTCAACTCCTGTCGCCTTTTAAATCGTTGAGAGAATAATGAAAGTCGAAATTGCTATTGTGAGCGCAGTACACGATCTCCTTTCGTTCCGGGCAAGCTCATAAGGTTAGCTTACAAAATACCAAACCGGATTTCCCTACTTATTATGCAGCTTCATTTAGCTTGGATTACGAGTTATTGGGCATGCATCACTCGTTTTTGTCCAATTTTCATTTTCTTTGGCTTGTTACTTTTCACGTACTATATAGTCGGAGTTAGTATTGGCAAAGTAACACTATGGCATATAACAAAAGATAATTTTAATTACATCTTACAGGGGATGAATTAAAATTAGTTAATATCTTCTTGATTAGAAATTTCGCTTATAAGTGCTCTATTTACCTTACCTGATGATGCATTCATTTGCGTATTTGCTAAATATGCAGACTTCAATTGCAGCAACACTGTTATCTATGTCGACTCTATAAAGTGTTCAAATGACTTTTCGATGGTAGAGAAATGAAACTATGAATTGGATCATAACTCATCTGTTAGCGGTGCATTTTTCACTTACAAAATTAAAAAAACATTTATTGTGACATTGCCTAACGACCCCTTTTAGTCATATCGAATATGCATATGTTTTTTAAACCATTACAAAAAAAAAAAAGGAAAATATAAAAATTTTAAATGAATAGGAGCATCAAATGAAGAGCAAATAATATATCCACGGTCTGAGACGCATTCGCGATTACCACCATATGAAAATCGCTCATGATAGTGTGGGCAATAAAGCTTCTATGCACAGTACCTTAACAACCCCAAACTCATTTTGGAAAGTTTCATGCCAATAACACTTATAGTACACATCGTTCATGACTACTACTACTACTACTACTACTGCTACTACTACTACTAGAGGCGGTTCAAGGAACGGTTTGAATATTTTAATCTTTTTCGAGTTTTTTGTCGATAGGTCCTCTTACTATTAATGCCAATGTCAGCGGGCTTACATGTGGATTGAGCTCACCTTCAAATTGCATTGATTAAGATGAAGTGAAGAATGATTGATGTATCCTTGAAATCGCTATTATTTGAGCATTAAAGATTCTCGCCGACAGAAGGCCTACTATTAGACAGATAAATATAGGAAAGTGATATTAGATGTCTAGAGTCGGACGCACCGGCATGTATACATTTTGTAGGACCTGTAAGATCTACACAGTTGACGTCGTAAACTATAAAATATATTAATATTATCTCGTAATTTCATGGCGCATAGTCCAAACTGTAAAAAGCGTTTAAAATGAATATGAGTACGATAATCGGCTTAGAGAGAAATTTATAAGCACTACTTTTAAAAAACAACGAGGAAATAAATTAAAATGGGAAATTATTCTCTCTCCAAATGGACCACAATAACTTGACTACATTACGATAACCATCCAAGGACGTAAGGCGATTACATTATTGTATAATTGATCGATTTGTATTTTTTTCTTTATAATAAAATTATTTGACAATGAAATTTATATCTGTGTCCAAGAGCCTCTTGGAAGAACGTCATATCACTCTGCATATAAAAGACGAAACATCTATTTATACATACATATATATATGTGTGCAGATTATGTATTTATACAAATAGATTATAACCCTGTGCCTGTTTAAAAAATTCGTCCTTACTAATTACTTTCTATTGAAAAACTCGTCTGCATTATGTACATAGAAGCTACTGCTACTTCTGTACTTATATGCACTATATACTTGTAGGTATTTATTTTCGACAGTCCGCAACTACAACAGGAATAAGAAAAAACTACAAAGATTCGCTTTAAGGAGACTCTTCGATACTCAGCACTTCATATATGCATACGACACAAGCAAAGTGACAAAAATAAAGGTTACCTCTCCAGCACAACGTTTCCATCGAGTTTTTAAGTGAGCCTCAACAAATATCTCTGGAAAATGTCTATCGTTCTCTTCTTAGGATCTTTTATTTCAATATTTAATATTTATAGACACATTTTCACATAGATATATATATATATATATATATATATATTTATATATATCCAATTATGTTCCTTTTAGAAGTTGCTCTACGAAAATACTTTATGAATAAAAAACACTTCGTGTCGGATGCTTAAGTTTACTTTGGTTGGGTGTGTTCTAATGCAAGTGAACACGGGTGCATAAAAATGAGCAGACAGACGGACAGACAATCGAATCAGAAATTTAAAATTGTTCGGCACTGTTTATTTAATCATATATCAAGGAATCTTTGGTAGCCGTTGGTAATTGTTACAAACTCTGTAAACAATCAAGTATATTCACATTTTTCAATACTACAGTTATAAAATGTAATCTATACAACAGTTTAACTATTTCTATGCTTTTAGTGTGAACGATTTTTGCTATTCCAATAAAATATTGTTTATTGCCGTTTACCTTTTATATTACAATCCCTAAATCACTTGCGGTAAAAGTTGTAATAATTGTACAATCATGTTAGATTACCTAGGTACGGGACCGAAGGTGGGCGAGTTTGCTATTATAACGATTTATTTTGAATTGCTTTTCAATTTTATTCTCTTCTTGTTGTTGCGTACAGAATATTGGATTTTTATTATTTTTAAAAAATACACTCAGTTGTTGACTTTATTAACATTACCAAGTGCGCGGCTTGCGTTAAAAAGTTCATGTCATCTTTGAGTGGGGAAATCAGTATAAACTCTCCAGTAATATCTTCTTTTTTTTTCATCAATATCTGCATGAAATTTTTTCTTTGAAATTTCATTCTTTTTTACCAGCTAAAGTCTTACCTATTGATTTCTAACTTCTATTACCTACGAATCAGTTAAAGTGAATGTCGTAGAGACACTTAAATTAAGGATGGTCTACCGGAATAGTTCAGATGATGTTTTTAATTCAAATTTCGATCAGCTACACAGCGTGCAGTAGAGCTCCTTAAACAGATAATGTCTAGTGAGAACGGTTGCGGTGTTTTCTTTTTTTTTTAATTATACGATCAATCACTCAAAGGTCGTCCCATATTCGGGTACTACTGTGACGGTTGGAAAGAAGTCAGGAAAGACGATGAAATAGGAAAGCGGCCGCAGTCTACGCGCATTCAGTAAGTGCGACGTATTTTTTCAAAAATAATTTTTTATTTATGTTCAACTCTTGTTTATGTGTTGGCTTTTTTTCATCCCAAATACGTTTTCTTCAAGGCTATTGCAGTGGTTCATCCTCTTCAGTTAAGAGTTAATGTATCTTGTAAATTTTCCGTCACTATTTTTCTTTTTTCGCTTTATATGATCACTTTAATATTGAACAATGACATCCAGGCACATTTTGTTGGCCTCCGAATTGTTTATGTGACATAAAAAGTCGAATTTTCGAGTGAAGTCACTATTTTGGACTGCTACTATTCCCAGAAAACCTGAGCATTTTTTTTTTTTTTTTGCTGGAAACTATATTTTTCGAGCTGTCCGTATTTCTTTCAATTCTTGAGTCGGTGACTACAAATTTCAGCTATAACTTTATAGTAATACTTTTTGATAGGGCGCGCGCTTCTTTTCTTTTCAAGTTATATCGTTTTACAGTAAATCCAAGTTAACTCTCCTGCGCATTAAACCCTTTAAAGACTATACACGCGAGTAATACGTGTATTATTGCATACTGTATTGGTGTAATAATATGAATTTCCAGCAAAGGGATTAATGCAGTGAAATTTCAAACGAAGCGTAGTTCTAATCTCAACTGATTGTGAATTGAACACGTTTTCCCCGGCTTTGTAAGTCTATAGCTATTCCTTAATCGGGTTTCAGAGTGTAAATGGTATTCAGTATCGGTCACGGAATTCAACGTGAAATAAAAAGATAAAGAATTTCGATGAACTAGAGGCTTGTCTACAAGGCCATTATAAATATTTTGTCTTACATCAAATCTGCCTATGATTTATTTAATGCATTTTGTAATTTTTGTAACGCGCTTTTAACTTTGAGTTAAAAAATCAGACTAAATATCAATATTAAACAAAATATAATAACAATCATTGTTATTATAAGTAATTATGCACGTAATTATAAATTTTCACTTATAAAACAAATATCATACACAAATTCCAAATTATTAATTTTCCAATTACTAAAATGTAAACTAATCTGTAAATAAGGTTAGAATATCTTAACTGGTTGACGCCGAACTCCCTTAGTGGGACCCGACCTACCATAAAATCCCATACACTACTTCGTTTAATATAGTTACTCGTATAACAATTTTTCAAAATAAGGCTTTATATGTGGAGTGATCGAAAAAACGGTCCTATCCGGACCATTTTCAATAGTGTCTCTATTGGCTCTTCGGCCGAAACATGTCCGTGTACTAAATTTCATCAATATATCTCAAGAATTGCGACCTGTAGATTGGACACAAGAAAAGACGATCTAACAATCTTAGATCGATTCATAAAGTGATTCTAATATAAAAAATATAATAAGGCATCTATCGCAAGTTCTTCTTCAACTTAGTACACCCTTGTAACACACCAGTGGTGTAGTATACAAAACTAAGGAGCACGTTAATATAAATTATCGAAAGAGTATTAAAATTGATGCACTTTAATTAGGCTCAACTAATCCTTTTCAGAAAATGACCGCCGCGATCAACGCTTTTTGAATCCATAAAAGCATTACGTGATATATATTTTTTGGACAATTTGAAACTCAACTAAGTTGTTCCCATTAAGTAGTTTAAATAAGATGTCACTAGGTTCTATTTAGCCGCCGCCTAATAAATAATTATTGAGACTCTTCCATAGAAAATCTTACACAGCTATGCGCAGCATGTCGTCAGAAAGAGTCAGACGGGACGACAAGGGTTAGTGGACTATTTGCGAAGATCCATTTGCATTTTTTATCCTTCCAAGTTCTAGTATTCCAAAAGACGATCTTTTCATCCAAATAATTTGAAAATACTCTACTCTACGTAATGAAAAATTTTGACTACGGGTGATTACGTAAGCTACACTTTGTTTTTTTTATCATTCAAAGACGAAAGTAGAAGCAAACCAAAAAATATCCCCATGTTTCTCTCGATTCCGTTATCGATAATATGTCTTCTTCGATTGTGGCCGTCTCTTTTCCCTTTCTATTCCTTCATCTTTACCTCTTTGGATTTTAAATTAAATATATATAAAAAAATAATCTTTTCAGGAAAAATAGACGGATACTTGAAAGTTTTCCTAGCGCATCTACCTTTCCTAGTAGAGTAATGTGTGAGAATATGAGTGCATTGCGAAATATTTCAATAAATCTCTCGCAGGCAGAGAATTGCTTTCCTACAATCTAATAAGTTAATTATATATTATTGTATTCGACTCTCAAACGTAAAAGTCCTCATTGCTCGCATCAGCTCGCATTTCGCAAAATTTGGTGGCGACCCTTCAATAAAATAAAATTTAAAATTTAGTGTAAATAAATGTTTCTCTCTAATTAATAAAAATAAAAATGCTTTATATTTATATTGTACATAATTACATTCATAGTTTTTTTTTTAATTCCGCGAAAAAAAAATTATTGAATATTTACGGAATTAAAATGAACTTTAATTAAATAGTAAAAAAGAAAAAAAAGCCGAAATTGCAAATTTTTAGCGTAAACGCAAATACATGAATATTTGAATATAGCATATAATTAATAATCGTTTCGGCTTTGAAAAATATTTGATGAAAGCAAATTATAATTAACGATTGTAGAAGAATTTATTAGAGACCTGGATGGCTTAGCATGATGATCTCTTGCTGAATTTTATACATAGCTAATAAATCTATCAGATCAGAGTCAGACAGGGTTCCTTTCAATCCTAACTCAACCATGCTTTTATACCCTATATAGAAGGACAGGAAGGGCTTAAGAGGGGTTCATCTTTTATTCTACCGTTTCATTCAAAATCATTTATAGAATCGATTTATGATTGTCTGTCCCTCTGCCCTCTGTCGTTATTTTTTATGCTCAATCTACAGATCGCAATTATTGAGATATTTTTATGAAGTTTAGTACGACGACGTGCTTTGACCCATCGACGAATGCTATTGAAAATGCTTTGAATCGCTTCACTTTTGGGACCTTTCCCCATATAACACCTTATTTTTATAAAATTATTATATGAAAAAAATATTACAATTTTCAAAATTATTAGACGAAAGTCGCTGAGTATTGCTACGAAAAATTTGATTCGATCAAGGCAATGTTTTCAACTTCCGGCTCATTCAACCGTTTGTACGAAAACTGAACCTTTATGTGTTAAAAGAAGATTTAATTTTTAATATTTTATGGTAAGAACTCATTCATACTAGTAAATTGATTTGAAAACCAGCTTTACAAAATTCGGATCATGCAGATCTATCTCTTGGTCATCACCGCGCGTAAGGATTCTCTTGAGACGTAATCTCTTATATGCCAAAAAAATGTAATTGTTAATGTATTATATTGATGAAAATTTGGCTATGATAGTGATTTGACCGAATACGAAGGACATGGGTCCCGCTCTCTATAAGATTTTTTGTGAATAGCAAGCCTTCCCAAAAAAAGTTGTAATTTTTAACATTTTATGATGAAAATTGGGCCATAGTCGCAATTTAGGCAAAAGCAAAATAAGTTTGGGGAATTTGGATCAGATAGATCTAATTGTTAAACCCTAGCACACTTATAATAAAAAGCAAGCCCTTACATGGAGAGAAAGTCAAATTTCTAGTTTTTTATGACGGAAGATGCAAAATAAGAAAATTCTTAGAAAATGAACTAAGTTGGCAAAATTTGGAAGATATCATGTGAAGGTTCCGGCATTCTCCTACATGCGGGCTTTGCATGAAATTAAGATGAAATTGTTGGCGTGTTATTCCAGAAACTAGTGAATAATTGTACTATGCAAAGTGATATAGGGTACCTAAAGGCCGGCCTTGTCCGACTAAACTGTCCTCATTTGCTTTACAATAAATCATATGAAAATGAGGCTCACAATCAAAAAGGAGTCGTTCTGTATGTTGAACAGGAGTATAGTTTATATTCGTTTATTTATCTAAACAAGCCGTATATATATGTGTAAGCACAATTACACATTGTAGACGTGTCATATAGCATATTTTTTTCAAATTATTTATAAAATAAGAGAAATCTTCAAAAATAGAACAAGTAAAAAATTTACATTCACTTAAATAACACTAAGAAAACCAAATTTTCATACTCTATAATATTGAATGGGCGTGGCTGGTTATTTCCATTTCTGTAAAATGTACGTCGATTTTTTATTGCCTTTTTTGGTGTATTTTATAAGAAACGACGAAAAGCCCAGAAATAACAACTGTTTATAGTTCATGTGACCGATTTAGTCCATTTCCTATTAGGGTTAAACAAGAGGTTCACTGATACAAAACTAGGAAAGCCTTCTTTTATTTATTTATAAAAGCATTACCCTAAGGCTTGACTAGGTATAGTCGATTATAGTTTAATATGTTTTGAAGGAAACTCTTAAGTTAAACGTACACGGAGTTCCTTACTGTAACAACAAGTTGAAGGCGATCAAGGCGAATCGTTTCACATTAATTGAAGGCCTTAAGTAACACATTAATGTAATCTTAACTCGTTATCGCCGCAAATTTATGATCAACATCACGGTTGTATAGGGCACTGTAAGCCCTAATATATTATTAAACAAATTTTGTGGCAAAGAAAACTCAAAACTTTTTCTAAACCATTTCTTATTCTTCTTCTTCAATTTACGAGTGATTTTTAAAACAATGAATTTTTAGTTTAACAGAAGGCAATTTTCTTTGTGAATATATCAAGAGCGTTCGTATTGATATTTTGGTATTAAATAAAAACATCCATTATTTAACGAATACATGCACATACATATCACATATTATGTCTTATATGATTTAATTAAAAAAATTTTCAATAAATTTTTTTTTAAAGAAATATATCTCTAAACATAAAACACAATTGCTTATTTATGCAAACGAAAATGTAATCAAATGGAGTGTAAAGATGTGTGATGTAAAGGTATTAAAAAAATCTTTGAAACTTAAATAAACATAAAAACATATAATAAATGCAAAATTCAAGCTACAAGAACGTTTCTTTTTCATTTTTGGTAAGTCATTAAAGTAAATAAATAAAATAATGTCTTTAGAAGGAAACGTGTATGTGAAAATAAATCGTATAGATTTGAAGACATATGATAGTTTACTACTACAAGTTGCGTCATATGTGTTCTTTTCATATCCATCATCGTACGATGAGCAGTATATTCATTTTGTCAAAACGTTTGCAACACCCAGCAGGAAATTTCAGAGATTCCACAAAGTATATATATTCAGGTTGTTTTCGAAAATGGGCTGAATCGGTTGAGCCACACGCCTACGTTACTACGTAAAGTGAGAATGTCTCTGTCTTTCAAAAGGAATAAAAAATTCGTTTCACGCATTGTTTATCACTCATAAACTACAGCAGGTAACTCTACTAAGTGAAGATGAATAATCTTTGGGTGACGCTATTGTACTTCTAAAAATTGTCCATAGCTACTCTATTTTATAGCAAGTCATAATTTCATTTTTTTTTTCAAACGAACAAAAGCAAGTTTCAAAAACCCTTTAATTTATATCAATTTTTAGCTAGTTTCGAATTTTGAATAGACGCAAGCATGTCCCTCCGCCCATTAGTCGTTCTACGCAAACGTGTAGTATGTGTGGTAAGTATTCTCCCGTTCGGAAAAGTGAAGATATCGCTTACAAACTTGCAAAAGAATTTGTAAGAATTTGTACACAAATGTAGCATAGCAAGTACCGCAAGCGGTACAGCTTATAATTAGTATAAAAACTTTTCGATCCACACAAAAATAATATAACCCATGCCAGAAGTGGTGTAGCTTATGGAAACAACGCATTTGTTGCATTTCTGTGTCAGTTTTCGTGGGCTTGAGATTTTGCATAGCTTCTTGTACAACTGAATGACAGAGTTAAGTCAATTCCCAACTTTACAGTTCACGATCACACAATATTTATTTTGTTGCTGGAATCATTGCTCAGAGTCATCCATGAAATTGTTTTCCAACTCTACAGCTCCGGAATATGGCGGCCTGTTGCATTTACTTCTAAATTGTTATATTTAGTCCCTGTACTTCTAGTCCAATTTGTAGAATGTTTGGCACCATGCCTCTAGACGGTATTATTATTGCTGTTGTTCGTGCTCTTTGATTATTCCATTGTCGCTCTTTTCGTATTATCAATTAATTATTTTTCTTGGGTACTTCTCCGCTATATTTTCGTCGTTTGATATAAATAAAATGCACATTTTTCCTTTGTTGTCAGCCATCGTGTTATCCAGTCTAGGGTAGGATTATCATTTCTTAAATTAGGATGCTTCTATCCGAGTGCATTATAAAGAGTTGCCATTGAGTTGTTAATCGAGATCTCTTGCCTATTCTGACTCTCAGGCGGATTATTATTATTCTATATAATTTTTTATATTCTATGTAAAATTTTGCAGACTTGAAATCTTCCCTAGCTGGCGTTTGGACATAGGGACAAAATTAAATGACTGAAAACCTTACGCTTTATAATCCATAATCTGGCTTTTATCTTTTGATGGAGAGTATAAAAAAGCCATAAGAATGTTAACGTAGTGTCAATTTTTAACGTACTTCTGCTGAGATGGAGATTTTCTCCATGTTTAGTTTACAATTTCTGATTTTCAATTTGTAGCTTTTCAATTTTTCGATGTGTATGACTTCTAATATCCATTTTGTTATGTATGATATAATTCGATTAAAATAAAAGAAGAAAAATTCAAGCGAAATTTGGCTACAAATATTTTAAGTATACTTTTAAAAAAATTGTAAGCTAACACCTAAGTACATACACACACACACATTGCAAGAGTGACGCCAACCAGTCAAGGTCCTACAGCTACGATAAGGAAGGTGATACTGACACTAGTTCCATCGGGTCTGTTGTGCGCGAGCACGGTGTAAGTCGATGCGCTTTGGGTGAATTCGAACTGCAAGAAAATTGAGAGCGGCGTGTACGATCTTAGTGTTCCCAAGCAGATAAGCTATTTCCACACCATCTCGAAAGCTGCAGCCTCGCTGATTGCACGGGCGATGCCGGGCGATTTCCTGGCGAATCTCAGCGAATACGCGGCAAGCACGACGCGAAAGAGTGCCGAAATGTAAATAGACGTTCTTGCTTATCCCAAACGTATTACTGTGGATGAACAGACGGCAGGAGAAGGTCACTTATTGCCTCCAACAGTTTCTAAGCGGTCATGTTTCTTACACAGATGCGGCCAGGACAATTCAGCAACATGCCCGAGCTGCGGGTGCTTGATGGAGGACACTCAGCACGTAGTGTTCGAGATTTGAGATATATAGCAGGCCTAGATAGGCACCCCAAGTGATCGGGATGAGATTGATCGGCAACCCGGAGACCGGAGACTGTGTGAAAAACGTGCTACATGAATTAAGGCGCTTAGAGAGACGGCGGATGAAGAGAAGGGGAAGAGCAAGCCAATAGAATATTCCACTAAGGTCTAACCACTTGAAGAGTACTAATTGCAACCAGCTCTCGTGAAACTATACCTAACGACGGTTCCGCGCAGGAAAGTGGGTGGAAGTAATGTGTGTGTGGGCTGTAGTTTTAGTACGTCGGTGCCATGGATGGCAGATTGCGCATGCTGCACGCTACAGGCCAGTAGTATGTTTTGAAGATATCTACGTCCAGCGCGCTTAGCAAGAAAGAAAAAAACGTACACGCACATTTACATGTGATTTACATGTGTGAACAACGGAAACAAATTCTTTCAACCTTTAGAGAAATTCTATTACAATTTTTTTGTTTTGTTTTCTTCTTATTTTAAAATATTTTTTAATTGATGTTTGTATAAAAATATGGTGATTAAAGTTTATGATAGCTATAAAAACAAACAAACACTTGCATATCTAAATAGAAACAAAATTAATTTCTATAATAAATTGTATGTAATACATAAAAACTTTAGAATGCATCTATGATAACAATCATCGTTTGATAAGCTTTTTTAGAATAGCTTGGCTTTTTTCTGCCTGAGTGTTAAAGCCGTCATTTTTAAAGTGGGACGACTAATAATTGCTTGCTCTTCTTACCGATGATGTGTAACGAAGGACAGCACGCTTTAGGTGCGTTATCGCGGTTTGCTGAATTAAATCCAAAAGGAAGAAAAAACGTTATCCCACAAATGGTGCTTTTGCTGCATTTCATTTAACATAATTCAATGATAAGAAAAAACGTTCTTTCGGTTTCGGGTCATTTACACTTACTAAGCGGAAAGCTTGGTTGAAAATAAAGTTTGTACAATGCTACCTAGTATGCTATACTTGTATTTACCAAATTCACACTTGAAAATCCTTGAAACTTAAACACCGATATAAAATTACTTTCCTAGTTGTGTGATGCTTACCTCTAAGCAGTTGCAAAGTCAAGAACCCCTTCCTTATTTATTCATTTTTCGAGTTTTGTGCCCTTGCAGCAGTTTGAAGCAGACTGAGACTTGTGTGATGTACAGCAATTCGAGAAGTTTTTTGAACCTGCACATCTACAGTAAGTACCTTGCCTTTGCAATCTGCGGTTAATTTTTATGCCCTACTGCACTGCGGACGTGTACAGCATCCAGAAGGATTTGAGATACACCCTGCTTTTATTGTACCGACCGATTCAAACTAGTTTTCTTAACCGATTTAAGCTTGTCTGTCCGTTTGTCCATCTCTTATACTTGTGTTCAATCCGCAGCCTACAAGTTATGAAATATTTTGTTGACGTTTGCTATACCGACGTGTTGTGGTCGCAGTATGAACGCTATTAGGAATAGTTCGGATAGTAGCGCTTTTTCGAGCACATCCCATATAAGATTTTGAAAAGTCGTTATAGGAGTAACGGTAGTAAGTGAAGCGGTGTAGTATATTTAATAGTGGGTTGTGTTCCGTTATAGTATTTTGACTTTCTTTTTTCTTTTTTAATTCGTATTCGTATGCTCATTAATTTCTTATGATGCTTTTATTGTGACAGTGGGAAATAGATGAGACTGTACAACAAGTATACCTTAATAGACATAATGCAGGCATTATCGCTATACTCTCTCTGCTATCTGAACGTTACATTGGTAAAAATTTGCATATTCATGGAGGGATTTCTGCGGCATTTATAAGGGAAATTTTCGTAAATACATACAAGAGCATATGGTCAGTCAGTAGTTATATACACATGTACATATGTAATGCATTAAATGCGATAAAATCATGACAATGTATTGTTTCGCAAATATGTTGATTTACATTTACTGGCAAAAGCGTTCCTTGTTTTATTTTATTACATATACATGTATATATCATTGCAAATATTTTTTCTGCTGCTTTCTCCGCTTTTTTTTTTTTTTTTTTTTGCGTTTCTTACCACAAATGTTAATTTGTTGGTTGTTGCTTATTTACTTTTTTCCTCTGTATTGTAGCAATGTGTTAAATATTTTGCCTTGATGGTGTCGTCCACGTTGGGCATTATGGTTTTACTGAACGGAAATAAAATATGTTTTCTTGTTGTGTTATCCGGTACTTAAAACTTTTTTCCAACATTAATAAAAGAAAAAAAAAAAAACAAAAAAAATTGTTAAATAAATAAAACCAAGCACAGAGAAATGTGTTGGTTTTTGTGGTAGCATTAAAATTTTATCATTATTGGGTTAAAAAAACGCCGTGAAATAAAGTAGTTTCTCCATTTTTCTCCACTTTATTATCAAGGATAAGGTGTGTGCGGAAAAACGCGTATAACATTGCAGCAGATGCACGAATCGGTAGGTGCACGCATCTATGCGTGCGTGCCTGTGTGCGATATATGCTATATGCGATAATGAAAAAACAAAAAAGAGAATGAAAACTAATTTTATGTGCACAATATTGTTTTTAATTTTAATTAAGCATTACGTTCATTTGCATTTTAATTAATAAATACATATTTTATTGTTTTTATTAATTTATTGCTTTCGATTTGTTTATTTTTTATTTTTCTTTTTTAAATTTTGTTTGATTAAAATTTTACTCTCCTCCTATTATTATTTTATTTTTTTTATTTTTTTTTTTAATAACAGGTAATAAGTGTGTACAAATGTGGTTGTCACAATTAAACGTGCAGGAGAAAAATTTGAAAAAAAAAAAATAAAATAATAAACAGGATATTAATGGGATTCGTCTTAAAGCGACTTTGAAGTATCCCTTCACTTTCTAGTAGATCATCTCGTTAATCGTTCAAGTCTCAAAGGGATGCCTTTTTCTTTTGCATTTTGTAGAGATATTTTAAGAGAGAGATCGACGTGCTTTCAAGGCCGTGTATTGCTCTAAGCAAATTAATTCAGGTGTGTTCTGTTTAAGTTTGCAGCTTGGTCGCATAACTTCTCAAACTTGATTTTTGAAATTTAACCAAAGACGACCATATCCAATTGTGGGAATTGCAAACAGACAGACTCTCATTATATAGAATATATTATGAGAAGTTTGCCAAGAATTTCTTAAGCTTATAACTTGTGTCTCTAGGAATACGTCAGGTGAAATGCTGTGTTTGCATTGCAATGGCTCTTTGAAATGCATAAGAAAATTGTCTTTGATGGATGACAGAAATATCAGTGCATCAGTTAAGACTAAGACTATTATTATATAATGTTTGCAGAATAAAATAATAAAAGGTAGAAAATGTTCGTTATTTAAAATATCGACCGAAATTCCTTTGTTGTACCTTATCGAGGAAAACACTTTAAATCCTTTTGGATTTTACAGACTTTTCTTTCATTGATTGCTTTGCCTTTGCGGCCTGCTGTCGAGTTAGACACGCCCATTATTGAAAAAAACCTTTAAAAGTTAAACGAAAAAGTACATTCTGACAGCGGCAGATAACGGTGGATTCTCGTAAGGCCTATTCTGATAGATCGCTGTCGATTCCAATGCGCTCTATTTTAATATGTAACAGTGTATTTTATGAGATCTACTCGAATGGATAATGGTAGACTTGATTGAATAGGGTCCATTCTTGTAGATAGCGGTGTATTCTAATATGGTCGTACTATAATAGATAGTGATGGGTTCCAATGTAAACCATTCTGATAGATAATGCTGGATTGTAATACGGTCCATTCTGGTAGATAATGGTCGATTATAACGCGATCTATTCTGATAGGTAACAGTGGATTTTTGTACACTTTAGTCTATCAGATAACGGGGGATTTTAATACGAAATGTAATTCAGTGCACGAAGTGTTGCTTTTTTTATATCTCTGTTTTGAGATTAATCAAAAGCAGATTCACGTGTAGATTACGTGCAGATTTACTCGCTGTGAAATCAATTGGAGGACCCATAATTCTCAAGAACATATAATACATCAGTACTTTTTTGGTTGTTGCAAAAGGAGTAAAAAATTAATATATTTTTACACTTCAGTGGTCGATATAAAAATTGAATACGTTTCAGTTATATGTCATTTGCCGGTTTAAGGTAAAATAATTTAATTAATTCTAAAATGATATTTACTGAATAAATATTTATACACGTATTTAACCGCATTTGCAAAAATAATGCGGTTAATTGTAATTGAAATGTGTAAAGGTTGTCACTACTATACCGTTGAAGAAGAAATCACATTTTTTTTTTTTAAGTAATATATCTGCAGTTTTTTATTCCCATAAATCATTTGCGATAAGGGTATACAAAATTTGTGAGGATGTATGCAGCATCCGCTTGAAGGACTTGAGATAAATTCACCTGGTTCGCACGTCTGTGTGATGTCAATTTTCGACATATTTCGATCAAGTTTGAGGCATCCTTAAGCGTTCCCTCGAATCGAATAGACTGCAACATTTTTGTGTGACCACTCTTTTTATAAGGTCTTATTTTACAGAAGATATTTTATGGAAAAATTTTTACCATATTCAGTAATACATTTCAGGTTGAAAACCAACCGGCCAAATAATTTTCTTTCACAGTTCACTAAGTGGTGAACGCCATATTTAAAACTTCTCCTACACAAGCCCCTATATAATAGCAAAGACTAATTCTTAACAGATATTAACACTAAAATACTTCTTCTCCTGAACCATGTATTTTTTTTTTTTCGAAAATTACGAAATTTTTTGCTATCACTTTCTCTTCTGAATTTTAACAAGTGAAATGGTGCATTTAATGACCGGCCTAAGCCAACTATAACGTTTTAATTTGTTAAAATGTAGTTTTTTTCGAGATGAATTTTATTTACGTCAGCGATATTCTCTTTTAGGGCAGTCTTGCATGGTATTTCATTTGACTATTTCGAGTAATGAGCAGAGTGTGCGGTTGATGGTGGGCTGGAAAATGTTTTTTATGAAAATATTAAGTAGTGAAATGCGGATAAGGATTCATTCCTTTCTCTATAGAAAGCCATAATAAAAGTAATAAGACGAGTAATAAGGTTTATTTAACATAAAAGATAAGAAAGTTGAGGTTATGTTATCTATAACTTGATATGTAATTGTACTGAGTTGTCCTAATTATTGACTCGTTCGGAAAGAAATCTAATTTTTTTGGCCAAAAGTCGATTTTTTTATAGTGTAGAAATATTTTATCAGAACAGTAGAATTCGATAGATTTAAATGCTCCGCGATCTCACGAGTTGCCATTCGGGGTTTGCTTCAATTAATGCTTTTATCTTGCTTTTATCAGTTGCTACTTCCACACCATGATACGAAAGCGCCAAAATGAAAGTTTGCAAAACAATTTCGGCGTTGGTGTTCTGTCCATTCATCGCCTTCTTTCGAATTCAATAATTTTTTTCTTGCTGGACCATCACTTTTCCCTTCCAATATGAAGACAGTGCGCCTTCAAAGTGAACTTGTGTGTGAAAAAAAACGAAACGACTTTCTAAACAACCTAATACAATACGACAGAGATGTTCATATCTACAGCTATACAATCTAAGTTAGCAATAGATTACGAGTCAAGAATCAAACATGAGCTTTCAAAAAAAAAGTAATATTAAGTTGTATCAAGGTACTCTTCAACGAAAATGAAACTTCATTCGTAGATGATAAATTTCCCATCCATGGAGAAGTTTATTACATGAAGCAAGGAAAACGTCAGCACGCTGCAATCACATCGGACTTAGAAAGCATAATAACGGCAGAGATATCATTCCTTTTGATTGGCCTTTTTCATTATTGAGTTCAACTTAATCACATAGAGATAGATCAGTTTGGCTCTAGTAGGGAGCACATTACTAATGAAACCCCTCTATATTTATTGCATGGGAGAAATGATTTAAAATGTATTGAAAAATTTCGGTTCAACATTGCAGACCTTTTGCAAGCATTAAGTTAATAATTTTGAAAGCTTTCCTTAACTAGTTAGCATATGACGAACATATACATCGTGAAAAAGGTATAAAATTTTGCGTTATGACGAATATATACGTCATCCGTCCTTATCGGATATCCTCATAAAATTTTATCATTATGAATGCGTATTTTAGAGTGTGTGTGTGTGTGTGTGTGTATGTGCATGTCATATTGTTAAGTTACTTCATTACAACCTAATTTCACATTCGCTAAATATTAGCGACACAATTCGAATGCACACTTTCCAAAGCGGTGGACAACGGTAGTTAAGTAGTTGAAATAGGTAAGAGAATGGAATGCAATCAACAAACTCGAGTCTTAAGAGAAAGCTTTTTTACTACTTGAGTTTCTACGTCTACGTTAGTATCTTGTATAAAAAACCCTATGTAATTTTCAATTTTTTCATAAGGCCATCATAAAAAACGTTTAAAACGGATATCAATTGACGTTAGCTCGTGACTGAAAGTGAATTTCGATATAAAGTTTTGATAATTTGCAAACTTCGTTGAAGCATGTAATGGTAGATGTTAAAGTCAAACACTAAAGGAATTGAAAAAAAAACCTTATATAACCCTAAAAAAATACCCGGCGTTTATAAAGTGTTCCGAAAGCAATAATATGTTTAGTATAATCTTTTTTTCTATTAAAAAAATAATAATATGTAAATAATGCTTCTAGCGAGCACAATGGTTTATATGAAAGAATACACAAAATATTAAGGTTCTTTGTTTGGTCGTGTCGTCAACAACGGCATCCATAATTGAATTTTTTTTTCTTTTTTGTATAATTTTCGTTTATAATAATGCCTCACTTGCCTGACGGTATTTCTATATATGTATGTATATTGTATTTTCAGGCAATATTGTAATCTCAATATATTGTTATGGTGTAATAATAAATATATTGCAGACTATGTAAAGAGAAAGAGGATGATAGCACATGCCCACATGCAGTGCTAAAGATATAGAGGATTAATATTATATATGTATATACATACATACATACGTACATACATCTATATATAGATGTAGTTTGGCAAAAGAACAAAAAATTATAAGGGAAGAATGGCTTGGCTCATAGAATGTGATGATGATCGTCTATCATTATTGCGTTCGGAAGTTATTTATAGAAAATTGGCTTTTAAGTAAATAATGGTTAAATAAAATTGTTCACTATAATGCATATAATGTGCTTTGCTAATCTATTTTGTGATGCATGTGGGGGAGTTTAGCTCTTCGGTTCAGTATGGTAACGTGATAGTTATTCATTACGAAAATTGAAATTTTATTTTTTTTTTTCTCATGTTTGAACGTATTTTGTAAAATAATCCAAAAATTTCGTAAATATTAAACAAACAATTGAGTTTTTTTTACCCTCGGTTAGTGTTTAATATCGATAATCGCAATGAATTTAATTATGTCTGCTCTGTAAAGTATCATCAAAGTGCAATGCAAGTGCAAAAGCAATAAAAAATTGTTTTCACTTTTTTTCTTCGTTAATGTTGTTACTCTGATAATTTCTATAGGCTTCACTTACTTTCTCCATGCTTTGCTTTCGCAGCTGCATATAAGATCCGCGCAGAGTTTTACATCTCGATTGGATTAATATACGACTTGACGATTTTTTTGTGCCCAAAAAGTAAGATCAATTTAAATTGTTTTTTTTTTTTTTTTTTTTGTTACTCCAGATGTATTCCGTCGCCTCCAAAGTAACGCAACACACAGTTTGCACTAATAGAACGAATTCATAGTGTGCAACATCACGATAATGCAAGCAAATTGCTTGATTTTTGATTTGAGACTTTGGCGCGATTTTTTCGGTCTTGGCACAGCTTCTGACACAGTTCTGTCTGCCGTGGTGCTACCAATTTGAAATAAAATATATCTCTTATTCGACATGCCCGCGGAATCTAACTTGATGTTGATCTTTCTCTTTGGGCAAAGCATCTGGATTCGACGTTTTGAAAATGATCAATGCAGAACTGTTTTTTAAGAATTTCGAATAAATAGTATAATTAAATTTGGCTTCTGAGCTAAGTATGGCTGAAGGAAGGATTTTCTTTTTCTTTTGCCGAGAACTTTACATTACTTGTGCTACAAGAATACATTAAGTTTGTGTGGTATCCAGAGAGACTTGAGAGAGACTCAAATTTTGTTGCACCAAATTTTATTACTAAGCTTATTTGTCCGCTCGCCGGTCTTATATTCTTGTATCCGCAGATCGCAATTTTTGAGATATTTTGAAGATATTTTGTACACCGGCATGTTTTAGCCCAACGACAAATGCTCTTGAAAATAGTTCTGATCGGACCTTTTTTTCAATAATTTCCCCACCAGTTATATGAATAATTGTATTAAGCAAAATGGTATAGGGTATCCAATGATGGACCGGACTTAACTGAAATGTTTTCACTAGTCTACTTTCAATATTAGTCGATTGGTAATGATTCTTTCTAGTAGCAACTTAAATTTAGCTTTAGCATTTCCTTAAGTGACGTGAAGAGAATTAACTGGAATTGTGTGAGTAGTAGCCGTAAGTAAGTGATAACTTAAATAGATAAATGAATAAACAGATGCTGTTAAATTCGGTTTATTAAATTAATTGTTGAACTTGCAAAAACTAATCTTTCTTAAGTTTTAATAAGCAAGTGAATGGTAAGACTTCGTTTGCGAAAAAATTGGAACGATATATACATACGTATATGGGAGGCGGACTGATTTCTTCTGTTTTCATGGATGTATGTATTACACATAGTTTACATATATGCGTATATCGTTGAGAACAAAAATAAACGAAGTCGCTTTAGCCAAGCCAGTTTGTCCATCTGTTTAATATGGAAAGAGAAAATTGAAATTCTATTTTATGTTCGGCGATCAAGCACCAAGGCCCTGACTAGGAATTGGTTCAAGTTGTTTTAAATCTCACTCCAACTCTGACCAACTTAGTATAAGAATACTAGCGACAGGTTAACTAACGAAAGCGAAAATTTTGATAAAATTCGTTAGTGTTGAGAATTTTCTACTTGAGTCTTGTCACTGTACTCAGCCTTCAAATGACTTTTTTCATGAATTTACAATGATGTTTTTATGGAAAAATAAAAAATAAAAAATAACATTAATAATGCAAAAATTGCGTTTAACAGCAAATAATCATTTGTTTGATACATACATCTTTTTTTTTCCTTTTTTTGTTCCTTGTTAAATGTTTAATTTTCATATATATTTCTTAATGAAGCTACAGCGAAAAGCATAAATTAAACAATATCGCAAACGATTTATATTAATGTGATTAAATATTATTGCAATCTATTTAAACACATGTATATATACATATATACATGCACACTCAGGCACATATACTGAACACACACAGGACTATAATCCCGAATTCACATACATTCTGATATTAAATCTCATTTAACATTTAACAGTCAAACACTCTTTCAGACCCACGGAGGGAATTTTATCATAATGAAATATTATGAAAAACTGCATCAACACAATTAAAATAATAGAGAGAAAAAAAAAGAAGAAAAATAAACGAGAAAGACAAGTGAAAGTGCACATTATAATTGATTCAAGTCGAATTCTGAAGGCTTTCTTTCACAAAGGCGTCATGTCTGGCTTATATTTAAGCTTAGTGATGCCATATGAGAAATGAATTCAAAAAGCATAGAATCCTCTATTTTTCTTAATTTTATGTGTTTACGGCTGCTTACTGTTGCAAGGGAAAAGAAAGAAATTAAACTCGATTGTCTGGAAAGATGGAATTTTAAAACATCCATCTGTGTTACTGTATAACTGACCCAATGATAAAATACTTTTTTGAAAATTTTTCAACTTGAAAATTGGTTCGAAAGTACCCTAGTGTCTCTTAGCAAAATCTTTTAACATAAATTCGTTTTTAAGGCCTTTCATGCAATCGCAGTCAGTCTCTGGTTCTGTATATACTTGTTGTTATAGGTATTTCAAATCCTACGGAATCACTGCCACCAGTTTTCGCTGATAGGTTTTGCTTTTCTATTCCCCGCATACATATCATGTGATTTAAAAAACCAAAACAATTCCATTTTTATATCACCGGCTTCTGTTACATAAACTATTGCGATTACAGTATGTCTTCTTATGATAGATACGTATTGTATGAAACGGAAAATTACAGAATATCACAATAATTTATACCACAAAGTAATAAATCGATAAGAACTTTTAATTAAAGTGTGAAATGTAAACGACACTTTTTTAAGTTTCGTGGATGCAACTGAGACTCCAGCTTGTGGTTAAATAAATAAGAGCTTTGAAACTAAATAAAATTAATTGCAAATGATCTCTTGAAGGTCAACACATTGTGTTTATAACAAAATAATAACATTGTTCTTCCCCAAGATAATTAACATCCTCCTATTGAGTCACCTTCTACGGAGATCTGTAATCATCAACATTTGCAATGCTCTGTTAAGGA
>NW_023998443.1:76381-133007 GCF_014805625.2 Glossina fuscipes
CTCCGCAGCCTAGTGGATGTGTGGCAAATCGGTAAGAGGGCGCGAAGAAAAACTGTATCGCATTTTAGATTTGAAACCGCGAACAATGACTACGTAGTAGCAATTTTTACTCTGTGGCGAGGTTATTGGGTGCATATTACCCACATAAAGAAAAATTATTTTTGGAA
Organism: Glossina fuscipes; assembly: GCF_014805625.2. Lineage (NCBI taxonomy): Eukaryota > Metazoa > Arthropoda > Insecta > Diptera > Glossinidae > Glossina > Glossina fuscipes. The sequence goes on from NW_023998443.1 coordinate 76,549, forward strand.
AATATTAAAAATCGTTCAGTCACCAGTGCCGAACTTTTTAATCGAACTGCTGCAGTTGTCTAGTTCGAGTGGGAATCATTTTATAACAATGCCATGTAAAGCGAATTCTTTGGCTGAACGTTCATTTATTGTCTGGTAAGCTTGAATCTGGAATGTCTTGCCGCTGCGAATCGATGTTTACTAAGGTTAGCTGTAGAGAAAGATGGTCAATTGATTAGTCTGTACTACTCTAATTGATTTATACTTGTGGAACTGTGTGTATTGGCCTGCGGCTTCATAGTTGCGAATTTAAATAAGTAAATATAAAGTAAAAAGCGTCAACACTGCGTCGTTTCTCATTAGACTCTATCAACTTAAGACGCTATGCGGCAAGCAGCGTCACTGGTCCAAAATTGAAATTGAAACAAGTAAGAAAGTTATATTCGGTCGGTGCCGAATCTTGCATTCCCACCGCTATGCTATTCGCATTCTATTCTTTGTGCTTTAACTTGATGTCCATATCGCTGGCATTATTAAGAAAATTAATTACCAGGTCGTCGTGTTTACCATGTTCATTTGAGAATTAAGCTGTCTTTAAGCGGCCTCCTTTTGGGCGTTACACACTTTATTGGAAAGAAAACCAAATGAATACATAACCAATGCATAAAGCCAAACTTTTAAGTTCAAACATTCCTCCTCGGAGAAGCCGCTTTTGGTACACCCTTCGAAAACACAGAGCAAGCAAGAGGCAAGAAAATGTACAATTCAACTGACGAACACATGGTTAATATCAAAAATTTCATCCTAAGCTTTTCACTTCTTGGCAGGCTAGCTCAAGGCTTTCGAACCATTTTCGCGCTTATATCTTTTCGAAGATAGTAGTAGTCTAGTAAGGCAATAAAGCAAAAATTGATCTTCTACTTTTACCCGTAAAAGTATGTTTGTAGTGTTGACAATCGCCTCTAGTTCACACTTTCATTTCTTAACACGAAACATTTGAATCTCTGCCGTACCAACTTGAAATAATTTACCTGATCATTTAGCAATATGTTCGTCAAATTCTATTAAAAAACTTTAAAAAAAAACGTGCTTATGATCATTCTACTAATGGATATTTGCGGCGCAGAACTAACATCAATTAATTGTAATGAGTGTCTACTAAAATATACGCCACAGTAAGATACTAGATTACTAGTGGCTGCGTTAAATTTTTGAGATTGACTGAAAAGCGGTAAGTTAATAGAATGCTGATCATATGGTTTCAAAAAAACATCAGTAAGGCATAAGCAGAAATACTACCGAGTAACATATAAAAGTGTACAATAGCGGCTTAACAAGAGAGAGAATCAGTGAAGGCGGAAGCACACTGCGAGTAAGTATAGTTGCGGATACATTAAAGGAAGCTATTATGTTTACATACATACACAAACTGGAATATAAATCAATACTTTTTGCGACCTAGTTCACAGAATAAAGATTTAGATAGTGGAATAACCTTAGTTTGTGCACAGAGATCTTATGGAATGTTGGTCGCTCTGTCAGAAAATCGTTCGACCTGCTATTAATTTTTGATATCTTTAGGGCGATATGAATGTTGCGCACAATATTCTCGAGAGATGCCTATGCGCATTGCAGCGCATTAATTAAATATTGTTTCATAAATATGTTTACTATACTCTTCAATAGCAATCAATCAATAGTAAAGGAGTGAAAAAACCGAAGTCGCTTTTGGAAAAATTTAAGACAGATATTAGTGCCGGCAGTTTTTATCGTCTAGACCACTATGTACATATTAACCTTAACAGGATGGAAGGACTTGAAAGAGACCTACCTTTTATTATACCGATCGATTAAGATTCACTAGGCTTATCTGTCCATCTATCCATCTATTCTTGTGTCTGCCATTTTTGAGATCGATAGGTTTTAGCCCTAGGAAGGACGCCACTCGAAATGATTCGGATTGAGCCATTTTTTCGGTCATTCATTATACAAGTCTTCATTTTGAGAAGTCGTCATATGAATCACTATATTGGATGAGGTGGTTTGAGGTATTTAACCGCGGGCACTGGCCCGTCTTTATTTGCTTTTTTTCAATTATTGGCATTTATGAAAGGATGGAGCTCCTTTTCAATTTCATTCCAGCCAAGGATTATTAACCATATGGGGGAAAACAGTGAGTTTTTTGTTCAACATTTTTTTTTTTTTTTTTTTACGTTGCATCAGTTTTGGTATTCCGAACGAGTAGCCAGAATAAAACACCATAATATTAATCTTATTATAACATAAAATCAACAAAATCAACAAAGAAATAGTTTGTCACATCTCTGGCTATTAGTCTTAACTCATAATTTGTAATAGTTTTCTATGTTAAGTTTTTACTTTCCATCCCACTGCATGTATAATAATAGTGTAGTGCTTATAATCACATACGTTTTATGTACGTAGACAGACTGCACTGCATTTAATTTTTTTTTTTTTTTCTTTTTCAATTATTTGCACAAATATTCTCTGACAATAAAATTTTTGAAATTAATTTTACCGTAAACATACCATATGGCCTTGTGGACCAAATCGTAACATGTACATGCGTTCATTTTGCTGAACATTATCTTATCTGGTAAAACATTATGTGAAATCGTACAATAAATGGCACAAATAAAATCTACTGTCATACACGCGTATACTTGTGAACGCATTTGTTGCTTTTTGTATAGTTTTTATATGGATCTATGTACAGGCGCTGTATGTACGTACACTGACTGTGCTTCTAACTGGCCAAACGTGTTTGAAAAAAAGACCTCATCGGGAAAATCTTCTTTTTTGTTTTTTATATACATATATATACACGTTATTGTATGAATTGTGTAATGAGTTTGTACACTGGCTGGTTGTGACTGTTGTGTCATCAGTTGCGTTCAGAAGCAATAATTTTTGCTTTTTTTTTTTTTTTTTTTTTTGTTATTATTTATTCCATTAGGATGGACTTGTTGTTAATGGATTTTTAATATATGTGCAACCAAATGACGAATTGAACGAATATGAATCGAACATTATTTTATTCTTTTATTTAATAATTTTTATTTTGCACGGAATGCAATGAATTTAGAAAATAAAAAATTAAATTAACTTAAATCGTATAAAAAAGAAAAAACTTTGCCTCCAACAGTGAACGCTAACGCTTGTTTAGTCCAATGGCTTTTTTTCTTATCTTTTTGTTTAAAGCTTTCTTTACAAAAAAAAAAAAATAAAAAAAATAAAACAAAAAAGACTACATGTACATATATATATACATATATATATATATTATTCAGGTTAACAGCGTCAAGCATCTCTTTATATGGTGAAAGAGACTTATTGTTGTTTAAAGCGAATTCTCTATCATATCCTTCACTCTTTTATTCATTCTTTTGCATTTTTTTTTCTTTTAATGCCATTCATTAAAGTGTGTATTTATCAAAAAACAATTACGTTTTCGTACAAAATATTGAAAGTACGAATGAAATGATAAAATATATCACATGAACAAGAGGGGAGAAGCCGGCGCGGCAATGCTAACAAAAGAAAAAAGAATTGCACTAATAATAAACAACAAGACCAAGTAATTATATTCGGTCGTGACCGAATCTTTTATACCCCTCACCGTTATCCCAAGAGAAGACTAAAACCAGCAATAGAACTACATTTTCATACTTTGTAACACTGAGTGTGCGCGGGTGATTTTTCTTGTTTTCAGCATAACACTTGTTTTAATTGATGAGAAACAAACAAAAAAACACGAAGAGCAATGCCGCCCCCAATTTTGGCAATATGGATTATTTTTAAATTCTTTTGCAAATTTGTGAACAATACCTTCATTTCATTTCAGATGGACAGACGAAAGGATGGACCCGTTTAGGTGCATTCCAAATTTTTATACTTTGTGCGGTTTATAATGTAATGGAAAAAAAATTAAAATTTTGATACATTTTAATATTGAGCAGGCGTGATCCATCTTTTCCATTTTTGCGGAAGTACCGCAGCGTCGCCTAGAGAATGTACGTCCAAACTTTTGTGAATTTACCCGCTGTAATTTATGAGTATTGAGCAAAGAATTTTGTATTTCTTCTGAAAAACAGAGATGTCCCCACTTTATGCGGTAATGTAGGCATAACCCTCGACCTATTTGGCCTTTTTAATACCAATTTGGGTCCAAAAACTTTTAATGTTTTTGTCAAATTTGAAGTCAGCTCAATCTTTGGAACCAGAAGAATGTTTGCTAAAGACAGACAGACGGATATGTTGAAATTGTTTCAGAATTGGGTGCTGATCGAGAATATATGTAATTTGTGGAGTCTTTGAACCTTTGTTCTGGCAAACGTTTTGACAAAATGGATATACCCCTCATCCTTTGGTGATGGGTATATCCAAGAATGCACATATTCGCTTTGCAGTAAGCTTTCAATATCCAATTGTTGAGGAAAATGTATGAAAATTGTGAAAATTTTTGCAAAGTCAAGACCCACCCGTTAGTGGATTAATCGTTATATGTTGCGGTGTTTTGGCTTTAATAGGAAAAGAAGGGATCGCTTTAGCAGCAAATCGCTCCCGCTTTGAAACTTAATTTATCGTTTTACGCTTAATTCTGAGGGCCATAGGGAGAACATCAAACAACGTTTTAGGTACGGGAAAGTTACATAGAAAATGGTGGCTGGCTTCGGAAGAGAAGGGTCTTCAGGGAGAGAATTCTAAACAGAATTTAAAACGTTTTATGAGGAATACATTTGAATATATTCGAATCGGGTCTCAGACTTGTGCTTCACATCGTCGTACAGACATTTTTCGGTAAAGAAAAGACTCGACTTTTACTGAAGAGATTTTCGATAAAAATGAATTACATGATAAAGAAAAGCCGACAAAGGGATCTCACACACACATTAGATATCAATCAACGTTTTTGATGCGGAAGAGTTTTAGGCAAAATGGTTGCAACACTTTCTAATTTCTAAGAGGAGGACCTTCAAGTAGAATCTTCTGAAAAGTATCTAAAAATTTTTATCAGGAATACATTCGAAACAAGAGTAAGACTTATGTTCCACTTCACCACTTCAACAGTAAGTAAGTCATACAGTGAGTTGGGTCAATTTCTCAGCACTTAATCAGCGAAAATGAATCAAATCGTTTAAAAAAGATCAGAGCGGCAATATTTTAGAATGTGAAAGGGATTTTGTTAATTGCCTACTAGGAATCGGGTAAAGCTATAACGGAAAAATTGGAAATTTTTTCTGAATGAAGAACCTTATCTCTCATCATCGAAAGCGTAGATCACACGTCCAGATTGCATTGATATTTTATGAGCTTTTTTTCGAGCAGGTCGGGGACTGGGGATGTACGTAAATAAGTAGAAATCAATTTCTTCTATCTACAAACGTTAATGGGTTGTGTCCACATCCGCAAGTGAATAGACTTCGCGAAAAGAAAATTTAAAGAGAACTTCATAAGTGCCCTGTAAAAACTATGAAAAACTTAACATATCGTGTAGTTGCAGATAGAAAGAGAGAGGTCGCATAACAAGAAATATCGGTTGTCCTCGTATAACGCAAGTGTACACTCTTGCTATAAAGTAGCTTGAAATAAGCAGCAATTGTCGTTATATGTGTGGACATATTTTTCTCTGTTATCACAGTAATATTCTATATTCGGTATCAGAGATCACTGACATACTTTCAATTATCTTTCTACTTATGATGTCATTCATAGGACTGCAAGGGAATTAAATTAACGCAATATTGGGTTGAGCAAAATATATACGCCGTCCAGGAGAGTGTAATTTGTTCACTTTTATTCCATATATTGACATCTCAGGTACATTGACTTTTAAAGCGTTACGAGATTGTCTCCGTTATTGAACTTAACATTTTTAAGCCTATCAAGCAATTTATTATTATTTTTTTTTTAATTTTTACTGTCGGTTTGCTTATTCATTGCTAACATTGTAATAATTCATTCTGTTCGTTGCAAATGGTTTTGCATTAAAAATGAGGAAAATCCGTTCATAACCGCATTCACTTCCTACATAAGTACTACATATATACATAATACATATGTATAGTTATGGGTTAGTTAGTTAACCGTTGACATAGACACTATTTAAAATGCATGTTACATGCTCACATCTACCTATCATCGCCATTTTATCGGACCCGGTGAGATTTCCGTTTAGGCGCACTTTTTTGAAAGTACAGGCACTGCATTATACGAGAGTTAGTTGTATGTGTTAACGTACATGTTTTATTTTCATAACAATTTCTTTTATCTTCATATGTTGTAATTAAAAAAAATTGAGGTTATGTTGAATTCATTTGATTTTATTTTTCATTTCAAAATTTACCGTAGTTTTCTTTATCGTTTTTCTTTCATAATACACTCTTATGGAAAGAAGAAAACTGAATTCATAGGAAAATTCTTTTTTTACTTCATATAATAATATACAAACCTTTGAACCAATTTGATTACCACATTGGCCTGCTTGTAAATGAACAATTTCCCTCATATTGAACTGAAGAAGAATGCGCTCGCACGATGGACGAACGAAAGATGATGAAATGGAGCGAATAGTAACAGCAGCAGAGTTTATTTGCTTCGTTCACTCTTTAACTCGTACTTTATATGACGCACAAATCAAAATCATATAAACGCGTTTGCTGCTGCTATAAACATTTATATTATAAATTATCTTCCTTAGATAAAATTACTAAGTAATAACTAAGGTAAAGAAATATATATGTTTGATTTACACACTCAACCACTTAAAAGATATTATATTCTTTGTTTTTTTTTTTTCTTTTTTAATATTTTTTATTTTATTTAATTAAAACAAGAAACGCTTTTACGCACCAAGTGATAGTGGATAGTTGGGCCACAGTAAAATATATTTGATAATTTTTAATCGCTTTAGATACTGTGAAGTAAAGCAAGGCAAAGTAAACCACAATTTAAAGCTGGCTGGGTCAAAAATACACTAATGTATAATATTAGATGCGAAAACAGTCATACTAAAGCGGCGAGTGAGCGAGCGAGCGGCTAGCAAAAGATGATGTCGATAAACGAACCGACAACGTCAGCAAGTGGGACATGGGAGCATAATAACATGAAATAAAGAGAAAAAAAAAATTTGTACTCATTGTAAAATGAAATGAAATTAAATAAAGTAAAAAAAAAAAAAAAAAAAAAAACAAGAAAAAATTGCAATACCAACAACGGCAATGCAAGCAAAAATACGAAAAGTAAGCAAAGCAAGTGAGCGAACGAATGAATGAAAGGCAAACTACTGATGTATTATGAGTGCGATTTTTCTGGTCTTTGCACAAATGCGTCCGTCCACATATATGTATGGCTGTACGTATGAATGTTTCCATGTGTGGGTCTTAGGTGCTCCGCATTAAAAGAGGTGCATTTGCGGAGTTCATCTATTTCTTTTCTTTTTTTTTTTTTTGTTTTTTTTTGTTTTCCTTCTTTATGTATTAAAAAGTGTTTTTTTTTTTTAGTAACAAAAAGCGACACAACAACATAAAGTATACGGAAAGTAGAGCATAACCTCAATTTATAAACAAATTAAACTAATGAACAGCAACAATTTTTGCTATACTCTCACGTGTTGTATGTTTTGCTCTCTTTTTGTGCGGTTTCGTTATCTGTCACCTGTTAAACGTGTTTGCCGGTTATTTACAACAAGCACGCACTCACAAATACACACAGCCACACACATGCATACGCAAGCATACAATGCACTAAGTATTGCTGTATATACAAAAAAAAAAAAAAAAGGCGCACTTATAAGCAAAGGTTCACATCAGAAGAAGTGATTATTGTTAAGAGAAAACACGCGAGACGACTTTATACGAATTCTAAGTACCTACCGATCGCCTAGAGTAAAATCAATGACAACCATAGATTAGTTTGAGGAAAAAACTCGTAAACAATAAAAGCAATACATGCAAAGGCAAAGGGAAACGCAATCGCAATCGTAATATGCCCTGCATTCTTTGCGGTTCTTATGGGCATATGTATATCAGAAAGTCTGTATATTAAGTAATATCTTTTCACAAGACGAAATAATAACGATCGTAAATTAGCGTTGGCTTTTCTGTTTCATGCTTAAGCAGTCGACATTTTGACAGCTTCAAATGTCAAAAGAAATCAGAACATATGTCTTACAACGGAGTGGGAAACCCTTGTAAAATGTTTCTATTCTTTTAGTTTTTCTATTTTCTCATTTTCTTTTTTTTTTTTTTTTTTTTGCTTTTCAATGCTCTGCCGTCGTTTATTAAGTTTACTGGAGGTACATCACCGTCGCGATTACATACCGGTGTTATTATTACTAGACTTTATGTGTTAGAGCGAAACGTCAATAGGTTGGAAAGGAATTTTTCAATATACATTTCTTCTCCTCATGCTTTAAAATATTTAACAATTATGCATTTATGTTATGTATCCGAAGCTATTTGATATAAAAGAATTCGAAAACTGCAAGCAGATGCATGTAAGTCATTTTACAGGTGAGCTTTTGATTTTTAATTTTTGCCTGCCTTAATAGGTGGGTAAAAGTGCAATGTTTGGGAAATCGATTGTATGGAATTTTTTTTCGAATTTTTAATATTTTTGAACTCTGCTTTAGGGAAGCCCCTCTTGCACTTACTTACTTTCCATATCAAATGAATTAATGGTCTCTTCGATGAAATTACTTAACATTTGCTTATTACTTTTGACTTAAAGGCGGCGAGGAATTTTACAGTAGCGGTAATTGCTGTTGACAGTTTTTCTTTTAAACGTTAAAGTTTTTTCCTTTCCTAAAAGTATGCTGTATTTTAGGGGTTTGTCTAAGAAATTAAAAGAAAAGCGCTTTGTGCATTGCCTAAGACGCGGTTTGTCTAAGAAATTAAAAGAAAAGCGCTTTGTGCATTGCCTAACGTACGTAGACTATGAGCTGACATCACAAGATATGTAGTTTTGGAAGTTTTGTAGTTAGGACTGACCATTTCCGATTTGAAAATAAATTAAAAAAAAGGTGTCACGGCGGCAATATACTTTTTTTCTCATTTCAGGTGCTAGTGTATGGTAAAGTGTGTGTAATTGAGATGCGCGGGATAAAGTAATGAAAGGCGATAAAGGTTTTGCTAAGCTAGAGAGTCGTAAAGCTAGAAAAGACGAAGGCGGAAAGTCGCAGGAACATACTTACTGACGGACAAGCATGTTACAGAGAATGATTAGCAAACGGACACCCAACATGTGACGAGCAAATGCCTGACATATAACAGGCAAACGTATGTTTTCCAACTTTCTTTCCTTCCTTTTGTATCCTACACCACTTACGGCACAAGTATGTATTATGTTTTTGGGGATATATGCAACATCCAGAAGGATCTGAGATAGACCCACTTTTTATTATGCCCATTATAGATTTAATTGTCTTTTTTTTTGGCTTTATGTTTATTTTTGTAATATTAGCTGAGCTAAGCCGCGGGAAAATCAACTTATCCTTTAACGACGTTGCGAGTTTTGTTAAACTTGCTTCCTTGTCAGTCATGTGTGGACGTCGCGATGTGGTTGGTTAATTTATCTGTTAACAATATCTCCTAGAGAAGTGAAAAGTGACAGATAAAATGTATCGCATCCATTTTTTTATGGATTATAAATAAAAGCAAGGGGCGCAGAAGAATTTAATACTAACGTGTGTACGAGGTTCGGCCCCAGATGAATATAACTTTCTTCCCTATTTTATTTTATCATATTTATTACATTTTTCTGTATTTATTGTTGTTATCGAAAAGTTAGTAAAAATTCGAACGGATTGCTGATGGAGCAAACAACCTTCGATAAGATCTCTGTGGACGAGGTAAAGCCATGCTGTCATCTACAATCTTACTATGGGAATCTAGGTGCGAAAATTTTAATAAAATTTTTTTATATGTGGTCGCAAAAAATGGCCTTATCCGAACCATTTTCAATAGCGATCATCCTTGGGCCAAGACACTTCAGTGTACTAAGTCAAAATATTTAAAATATTGCGACTTACAAATTGTGCAAAGAATAACAAGGTATACAGAGGGACAGACAAACTTAAATCGATTCAGAAAGTGATCCTGAGTCGATCCACATAATAAAAGATGCATCTATGTGAATGCCTTCCGATCGTTGCATACATTCGTACAAACTTAATATACCCTATACTACTATATGTGGTAGAATGGGATAAAAAAATGTGTTTGGTAACCTTATCTTGGGAAGAAAGAGGGCGAATGAGTACAATTTATAACTATCGATAGCTTCCACCTGCAATGTAATTAAAATTTCAATAAATGAAAATCACGTTACTTTTCATCATTATATGAAATGCATATCTATTGCGAATTTATACACAAATGCTAGCAAACAAAATTTATGTGTTTCGCATTACATAAATTTAGATATCTTCGATAATAAATCGTAAGTTTTTTTTGTTTGTTGTTCTGAAATGAGTTTATAACCCGCAATATAAACGAAACACACAACTGAAAAAATATTGACATAACTAAAAAAAGGATAACATGTTGATAATGGGAAATCAACGCAATCTAAACAAATCTATGCGTGTGGCTACGTACGCATGTATGCGTTTATATGCAGATGTTATAAATAATGTTGTTCACACACGCTTAAAAAAAGAGTTATTGTATATTTTCTATACAAGTTTTAAATCAATTATTAATCCAACTTTATATTAAGCATCGAAAGGTAGAAAGTACACGAAGTTTGTTATTCTCCTTTCCGTACATAAGAAGAGACGCCTTAAAGATGCCATGTAGAGGAGAAGTGCGATTCTGTCTATGTCCTTAAAGTGGGGATCAATATTGAAAGACATCACAGGTACTCTTAATAAGTTCCATAGATAATCAGTACATCTGCCGATAAATAAGAGTGCAATTATGCGAAAAAACGAACTGTTTAGATGGGCAACCTACGATTTGTACCAAATATCGGTCTAGATATTGCCACATTTACTAGGGCGGATTCCCTGCACCTTCGTAGCAAAGAAAACCTCTCTCCTCTAATAAAAACGCCGTTAATAAAAAATGGGGTAACGGGTATCCAAGATTCTGCGAGAGACGAATTATGATTTCTCTTTTTCTCCAAACATTAACGCAGCCACAATTGTAATAGATTATTACTTTTCCTCTCTAATTAATGTTATAAATCGAAATCTTAGTTGTGGTTTTCTAAGAAACCAACGTGAAGAAGAAAAGAGGAAAATTTAATTTGCATTTTGCTTACGCACCTACGCACAGTCGTAGGGGATAGGGGAGAGAATATAAAATCCTTTTCTTTATTGTGTAAATCCTTTTTAGTATGAACATCATCCGCTAGTCCTTCGCTGCATCCAGCCTACCTAAGTATTGATATCTGCACTAATTTTATAACCGAGTATATATGAGTTAAGTTGATTTTTAGTTAACTTGACCCTTAACGACCTTTCATTGTGTTATGCTAACCGATCGTTCATGGTCGCCTAAACTGTTGTCAAAAATTAGGTATAAGCTGACCCAGAATATGAGTACACGCTTAAATCGACTTCTTGAATTTAATATATTTTTTCTATAGAACAGAATAGTGTAAGGTATTAAAACCGATCTTATTTCTTTTTTCTTTCGTAAATTGTAACATCTTTAGTCAAGAACATCAAGTATTAGAAATGTCAGCCAAATAGATTCAATGGGTCATTCCTGGGGGAAATATGTATCTTTGTAGTATTTATAATTTCCTATAAAGTGATCCCAATCGCGTTATAGACTTTGTATGCGATAAACGATGGGATAGGAGGGGGATAGGAGTGATTTTTACCAGTCTTTGTTAACTGCATGAGTAGGCGAGTAGGTCAGCTCAGGTGCGGTAGAATTTACTTCGGTCATAAGTACAGTGGGCGCTAAGTGGTTATAGCACTAAACGATTGGGCAGACGCAATGGCCCGCTTGCGGCCATCTGTTTTTTGTTCTTCATTTCCTTCTGACCGAAATCGTGGTACACAAATAGCGGCAGTCCCTTGAGTGCCTGTGTCGTTTTAAAAAAAAAAATAACCGAATTTGTACACAAGAAAGAGTTGGGTCCGAAAAGATTCGATCCAAGTCGAATAACACTTCGTCGGTATTTTCTGAATGATTCGCAAGTGGTATGGTATGTTATAGGGAATTGGTTTAATTTTCTAATCTTATTGAAGCGCAGCTATCTGCGATGCCTATGAAGAGTTAAGGGAACGTCAGACTTTCAAAGCAACGAAAAGAATGTGGTGAACCACACTTTTGTAAGAGGGTATTTAAGAAGACTGTTGGCTTGAAGATGACAAACCAAACATTGATTAATGGGAAAAAGTGTAATTGAGCGAATCTTTCGGACCATCCTCGTCTACAAAATGTATGGTTGTTTTTATGGAACTTGATGTTGTGAATTTGTCTCTTAAGAGGCTTAAGCGATTTTATGTATATATATATATATATATTTTTTATGTTATGTTTTATTTAAAGTAGAATCAGTGGTAGAACGAAGAAGGTCACTTCAAAATGTATTTGAAACGATATTGTTTTGCGAAAGAAGAAAATTTAATTATTTCCACAAATGGGTTTTTGTATACATTATTGAAGGTTAATATTAAAATGTATAAAAGTATGTCAAGCAGAGTAGCACCAGGTTTTTTACTTCACTTACCTTTGACCTTAATTAAGTAATTTTTACTGCTTTAATAGTATGTTGATTAAAATTCATACCTAGAAAAGAAAAGAGAAGAAAAAAGTAAAATAAGAAAAGATGAAATTGCCAGAAATGTGTATGTGCAATACACTCGCACACGAAAGCAGTTTACTAATACTTAGTCAGTCACAGGCGAATGCTAGTAGTATTATAATAGTTGCATGTTAGAGCTTTTTATACAATCTCGATAAGAGCGGTAATAAGAAGGAATAAAACGAAGCAAAGGAAAATTTAGTGAAAAAAACTTTAGTAATTAACCGGCGCTCAACTGATTTTGCAGCAAAATAAAATCCATGAAATGCTTTACTGTTTTTCTTTTTCTTTCGCTTTAGATGTAATGAAATGTATATGTATATATATATATTATCATTTGTTAGGAGAACTCTTTGGCAATTTACCAATGAACCGCCTGCAACATGTGCTGCAGGTGTTGCCTGTAAACGAGCAAGAATTAAAATGATATTCTATTTTTGGGGAAATGAAAGTAAAACAAAAAAAAGTAACAAAAACGAACAAGTATAAATAAAAACACAGAGTGAAAATGTATAACTAATAAAATGGCAAAGACAATCAGTGCAGGAAACGAAAGTTGAGACAAATACACATAAAAAAAAAAAGAAAAAAAAACACATACGCGCTTTGGAAACAAACGCTAAATACACAAACGGATATTATTTAGCGCATTGCAGTTAAATAGATTTTCTTTTCCCCTTTTTGTTTGGCCTTTCTTTCATTTTTTCTTCTTTTTGTTATGGCACAAAATGTAACAGAAACTTGTTACACATTTAGATGAAAATATAACAGAATTAAATTAATTACAATCATTATCGTTTCGCATGCACCTGCCATACTGTCTTATTATTATTATTATTATTGCGAGTGTATGTGAAATTACCGATTGTGTATGTATGTGTGTGTGTGTGTGTGTGTGTGTGTCTGTGTCTGTGTGTGTGTAAATATATGGGTTTACAAATTATAGAGAATAAGAGATCTTTCATAGTATACACACAAACATAAACTCTCACATAACAGACGCCATGGGAGTCTAACCAACAAATGCATTTGGCACGATTCAACCCAACGCCAGAGAATATGAAATTAAAAAGTCAACACCAAAACAACGAAATACACATAAACAACAAATTAATAGAGTTTCTTGTCAATTATGTTTCATTACAAATGTTATGCCATTCGCAACTGAAACGGAGTGAGAGAATGGGTAACATCAGCAGACACATTTAGATATAAATCTGTTAAGCAAACCTTTACAACGAGTAAAGTCATAAAATAGAAGGATTGCAAGTAAATTGCTTTGATAACGTAAACGAAAGGAGCTTAATTTCAACGCAACCCTGTCACCTGAACATACACACACATAAATATTTCATTTCATTTTCGCTTTGAACCGCAGAGAGTGCATTAAATTTATATGAAATTATGTGTAACGTTTAGAAAGATCCCAAGGAGTACAAATACTTTTTATACTATCCGATATAGTGGAAGCAGTTGTGTCCGTTTCTCTGGGCTAGAGTTTGAAATCACAATCTATAGACGCATCGTTTGTGATCATCATAGCGTCCTTTAGGTCGCTGTTAAATGTTTGCAAAGCATTTATACCGTTAAGTATAAGCATCAGTTATTAGCTCGTAACTCTGTCTATATGATGAAATCACATATTGGCAAAGCATACTTCGACTTGTTCCATAAAATATAAGCGCCACTAACGGGACTGATTCAATTATATTTGTCCTTCTGAGTATGGCTCGAAATTATAATCGAACGAATTTATTTCGCTAAAAAATTTTATTTCGACCTCCATTTTTTCTCTTCACTTTGGTTATTAAAAAATCCTAAATGCTTTTTTTCCCTATGATTAATACAAAGCTTTCGCTTAATACGATCAAAAATATTGTAATTATTGGATTTTTCTTCAAAATGTTGTCTGTTACGGTTAAGAAGATGCGTGAGAAAAACAATAAATATATGAGTCGTTATTGTCCTTGCTAAGCATTGTTTTCCTTTAAATAAATTATGATGCAAGGATTATATCAAGTTTGTCTTATGTTTATAATACCTAAAGAGATCATTCTGTCAGCATTTTAACTTGTTCTCGATGAAAATGAGTACCAAAGTTGACTTAAGCGTATTCTGTTGTAGCTTTCTCTCTCTGTCTGTTCGTTAAAGGGATTACTCAGCGCTCACTTCACTGTTATAAAGTTGAAATTATAAAATTCACTAAATCCGTTTAGTCATATTTTGAAAATTTTCAAAGCAAATAATTAGCTTTTTATTTAACAATCGCTTAAATGACTATTTTGCTTGCAAGATGTTAGTAATTTCCTCTTTCTTACGCTTATCATAGTAAATACATTTTGTAAATTTATTAATGAGGAAAAATATTCGTGAATAAACCGAAAAATGATTCGGTGGAATAGCTCAAGGCCGCTGGCACAAATATATCATATCTGCGTGGGGGATTACTTTAAAAGAGAGAAAACAGAGGTTGACGAATGAAGAAAAATTTTTCGGGAAAAATAAAAAATCAACTTATATTTTTTGAACACACCTCGTGCATTTAATGTGAACATTGAAACTAAAGCCATCCAAATTTCAAACAAATAATTTACAAAAACTCAGAAAGCATGCATCTTGCCTTTTAACCGTTCTAGGTGCGCTACGCTACTTACTCTTCACTCAAAATTCGAGATTATAGGGCGTATGTTAAGTGTTAAAATAGCATAGGTACTCTACTTGGTAGCTCTCCGCGCCGTTTTACATTTGAGGAGAAAGTGGCACTTACGTTTACATAGCTTGCTACGTTTGTAATATTGTTTTTTTTTTGAAAAAATGAACAAAAACAAGCAGCATTTTTGGGCGTTCAGAGATTCGATCCAAACTGAATGTAATTTTCGTTTATCCTTGTTTTATTTTTTTTCAGTTTCGAAATTCATGAATTTTTGCCAAAACACCACACCGCCTTTTACCAAATCTATGATTTTAATATTGCGCAAAAAGTCATATATTTACATACGTGTGTATACAATTTATTTTTCGTTCTCTTCAACGTATTATAAAGTTTATTAGAATGTAGTTTTTGTGTTTAATCTAAAACTAATTATATTATTTTAGTTTACTAATTAACACTTTGCTTCGTTTGCTCTTGCAGTTGCTGCTAACAGAGTACATGTTTGCTTTATTCTAAAAATTTTCAATTTTAAATTTATTTTAGTTTTCTACGATGATATGCACAAAACTCGCAGACGCATATAAAATGCGGTTGTAGGTTATTTCATATTGTATATGTGGGTGTGGTGTATGGAGACTATTTTCTTTCATAAATTTTACTTTTCTTTATATTCGACATTTGTCCTTACATTTTATATTAGAAGCTAATTAATATTTTATAATCGGATTATATGCAGTAACACCCAAGAATTATATGCTCTTGTACTCTATGTTTGAGGTTCAATTCTAATACGTTAAGCATTTCGTTTGCAATACTCTTTCACAATTCTCAAAGAGTTTATATGGTTGGAATCGGGCGATTGAGTCCTCTGAACTGTTAACCTGCTTCTGATTTGCCCCTTTATATCTATTCACTTTAAGGCGAACAAGTGATATCACCTTTCCTTACCTGAAGGATCCATATAAACAAGTAATGCAGTGTTCAAGGAGCTGAGTATTTCTGCTTTCCATTTTGATGTCCTAAACTCTTGCCATTCGTGCAAAGCGCAAATTCACGAATAAAGTCGCGGAGTACCCGCGTGTGAATAAGGAATTGATCCTTATTATCAATCTCGTCCTTATATAGTATCACAAGTCTACTAATATGCTTATGTTGATAAAATGTTAGGTGTGAAAAAATGCTTGGGCTAGAATACAAAAATAATATTCGAAGGTAAACAATGGATTATGATGGAGCGATAATACAGGAGTAAGTTTCATTCACTTTTCAACCAGAGTCGCGAAAATGAGATGCGAATCTGAAATTTTTTTTAATTGCTAACTGAATAATCAATTACAAATAATAACAAAAAAAAAAAAAACAATTACCAAAAAATATGTTCTCTGTACGTCCTGTATAGTCACAATTCCAGTCTCATATTTACATACCTAGTATGCAATACAACGAAATATCTCATTACAATTTTGTTCTCCCTATAAGTGTAGTTGTGTTACATATTTCAATTTTAATTTAAACGTTAATTTTCTTCTTTTTTTTTTTAATGAATTTCCGATGTGTGAGTGACACTACTACTATCGAATATTTGTCGAGGAAGATTACTATTTTGCTTGGCATCGAATTAGTTTAACTTGCATTTCGATTAATGTTTGCTTCAAAGGATCTTTCAATAACAGATTTCTTCTCAAAATCCATCATGGAAGAAAAATATTGCAGTGACGTACTTTTGGAACGAAACGTCCTCCACGTTTATACCAACAATTTCAGATGAATAAAAGTCACTCAATATCAGTCGATAATACAGTTTGTCCACTGTAATGAACGAACTGGCAACATGTGAGAAAAGCTCGATTACGCCGTCAGTAAACTGTCACTCGTTGTGGCTGAAGAAATTGCTCGATTACTTATCCTGAATATGCGAAATTGCAAATGCGGAAGCTTTGCTGGGCGGTGTGAAAGAGTGTGACCCAATTACATCGCCATCCCACTGTCACTCGTTGTGGTTAACGAAGTTTTTCGATTACCTATCTGGAATTTGTGAAGCTGCAGATGCAAGAGTTGAAATAAAAATCAATCTTATCACTGACAATAATTTGTTTTTAAAAAATCACGACCTTGTACTTTCATTTCCAGGCAAACAAATGAGAAAAACTATCAGAAAACTTTCTTGGTTTCATTTGTTAAATGTCATCGTGATGACAGTTGTCTATTGACAGCTTGAATACGGATCAAAGTTTACAATGACACCTTTCGTTGGAAGATCCTATATACAGTAATCGCAGAAGAAACACTTGGAAAATTTGTTCTCAAAGAGTTTTCGATAAACAAAACATTTCAACTGGAAAAATATTACTTATTGCTACGAACTTTTATACACAAATAATATGCTGTCGAGGTTCATTATTTATCAATTGCTGGAAGAAATTGAAGAAGAGAGTTTTCTGACAGACAAGAACAAATTTGCTTTAAATTGCATTGAAATATCGACGAAAAGTAATGCTGCTGTACTGGGAAAGACTGAAATGATGAAAGCAGAAAATATGCGCATAAGAGTAATAAGTTGATTACAAACACTTTGTAGAAGCTATGTATCAAACTAATGGTAATCTTGGTCGCACGACATATTAGAAGGTCAACTGAAAGCACAGCTGCTTCAAAATGAAGTTCTGCGAAGGACGCACCAAATTAATGTTTGCATGTTCTTCGATCAGCGACATTTGTTGATGATAATAATAATAAAACAATGCGAAGTATTAATGCACACAATGGTTAAATTCGATGATTCGACGTAAAATAACTCATTTTCATTTAGTATTCTTGAGTTATTCTGTGTGACGCAGACGCTAATCATCGGAAGCTCAAAATTGCTTTTTTCGACTTTCATTATCTTAGTTCACTTAGTTTAGCCGAAGTCATCAAACAGTTTTAGAGGCTTATGGTGATGCCGCTGCATCTTATCCCAATTGTCGGGCTTGGTGTCAACAGTTCGTTGTCAACGACAAAGCACGGTCCGGAGGATCAAAAAAGTTCGAAGACAATGAATGACTCAAAAAATTTGCGAGCACCTTGGCTGTTATTGAATCATCGTTTCTAGACTATTAGATGCGGTGAGAAAGATCTAAAGTAAGAATTGACTGAAAACGCCGTTTTGAACCATTTCAATATCATGGCCTTATCGCTTGGTAGGGCAAAAGGGAAGCGCAAAAATCATTCCTTAATGCAGGAGAGCTATTCGCATCGACACCGAAACGGAATAGTCGTGGTCATAAAGTCTAGCTTTGGTAGGATCAGAAAGGTATAGTGTATTGTGAGCTGCCAAAACTGTTACTGCAGACATCTGACGACATCAATGGAACCAATTGAACAATGCGCTGACGCCAAAAAGAACAGAAATAGCGGTTAATAGACGCAAAGTCATCGCTTTGCAGGACAACGTTGCACGACTTTTCAAGGATATATTGCTGTCGATTGGTAAGTTCTGCCACATCCAGCACATTCACTAGACGTAGTGCCTTCGGATTGTCAATTGTCTAGATCGATGCAGCATGGCTTGATTGGTATGCGGTTTTGAAATGCTTGATTCGCTGCCAAACCAATTCCATCCTTTCGACGCAATATCGCCATGCTGCCAGAAAGTTGGGAAAAAGTTGTAGGAAATATTTTGATTAACGTACATCGTATCCATTTTTCTCAATTAATGCCATTTCCGAGGGAAAAAATATATGCAAGAATATAATCGATTCGATAATCGAGGTTCGATACTGCGGTCAAGTCTTAACACAGATGAAGACAATTTTCTACATAAAAATTTGTTTCCTTTCATTAGGTTATTTGAAAAGTAATTTCGCTTTTTATTTTACGAAAATGAATGACACTTTCTTAATAGTGGTATTTCAGATCGCCTTTCTTGAAGATCGAAATCGACGGATCGAAATTTTGCAAATCAGTTTTGACAACGACGTTCTATTAACAAACATCGGCTAATCTTTTTTCTTGCTTGAACAGCATCATTTTTGGTGTTTCGAGAGTGAAAAAGTAGAATATGCGGAAAAAGCTGATTTTCATTTTCTAGATTTGAAAGGACACAACCAAAAACTATTGCGCAGAATTGATCGAACGTTTTCACAAGCAAGCCTTGCTATATCAATTGTCAAAATATATAATGATTGTGCGGCTTAACTGTGAACTTTGGACGTGACAAGAGAACAACTAAGTTGTCTGTTGGGAAAACAGCGAAATGAGTGCACGAACAAGCGTACATTTAAACTTCACTTAACATAGCAAATTTTTCTATAAAGTCGATTCGATCTCTTTGTGGTAAACATTCAAAATACTTTTTGGTAATTTGTTTATATTAATTATAGTCGCGACGTATTAGTTTCGTCTCTTATTGCATGCTCTAGTCAAATTTCATAATTTTTGATGCTATAAATGTGGAAAATAAAAAAAAAATTTTCAAATTTTTGTTATTAAATCGAAATGATTTAGACGAAACCCAAAACTAACTAGCTGTTGCATAGAGATGTGAGGGCGGGTGTAAAATTTGATATAATATGAAGTGTAACACTTGTACTTGAACCCGAAACGATGTGTGTGGTTGACTTTTCGTTTTCCCTTTGATATTATTTGCACATGTGGAAATTTATTTGAAACTTTTCAGTTTCATTTATCCTCTTCAAACTTGTTGTTATTTTCATCAGTTACACGACGGCAGAGCTTCGCGTAGAGAGAGAGAGAGAGAGATAGAGCGGGATAGAGCGAGAGCGCGAGCGAGAGATATGCGTACATAGGCAAGCACGCACAATCGTGCGGTTGTTATAGAATATTTGTGTTTGAGTGTACCTTTTTCCGGTTCTTTGTCGGTCTATTACATGGCAACCCTTTTTAAGTTGAAACTACTTCATGGGGATTTCTGATCTTTTGTCATGTACACGTCCGTATGTAGGCATAGACGTATATACACACACACACATATATATATATATATATATATGCATTTATGCTCGTGTATGCGTGTAATATGCTTTTCTGTCATACGTTTGACATACGAACTAAGAGAGCTTGGTATGAGTGAGTGATTGAATAAGAGGACTTTAGTTTACTGCTGCACAAAGAGTGGTAAGCATTACACAAGTGGTTGCCTTAAGTACTTTTGGTAAATTAAACCAGTAACATCGCACCAACAGAAACAAAACACGACCTCTTAAATTGACTCTGAAAGTATTGTCAGAATATTTACTCTCCACGAGAAATGGATGTGTTTTTTAAGTAACGTTTTTCCTTTTTTGTTTTCTCGTAACCATTTTAACAGGTTGATAAGCTTTTTCCTGTTTTTATTTTTATTTTCATTTTCATTTTTTTTTTTTTTTTTCTGTTTTTTATTTAGCTTTTATTTTTGTTTTGCTCTACACTTTTGAAAATTCCGCCTCACGCAATTAATTGCAATTACTAAGCGAAAGTACTTGACGTACTGAATTTCATAAAGAATACGTATCTAAGGTAATATTTGGCTGGCAGATAAACTTGTTAAAATGCTGTACGCATTCACTTCACATATGAACAAAAGCGCGCTTATATAGCTTATTAGCTCAATTAAACTCTTTTATGGTTACAATTATCGCAACAAATGAAGTGGAAGCTGCAACCAATACGTACCATAGTAATAAGTATTTTATTTAAATTAAATTCAAATTTGCTTTGACAAAAAACCCAATATCCAGTGGATAAGTGTGTTGCGAACTTAAATAAGCGCGAATAGCTTACATCATTTATTATCCACTCCGTTTAGGTAGCATAGTCCGTTCTATGCACACGCTCTTAACTCATTAACTTCAGTAATATATCTCTGCTAAGCGTTAGTTCGTGGGTAGTGCTAACAAATCTCTGTGTGGTGTACAGCCGGTCAAAACTTTTTTCTCCCTCTTAAATTTGAATAAGAAAAACGAAAAAAACGTACCATCAGAAATAATATTGAAATATTAAATATGAAATTTTGTAAAAACAAACGAAATCCTGTTTGCTAATGTTTAATTTCACGCTTAAATTAACATTTAATATCATGAAGCTTAGGAAGACCGTCAGCGAAGCAACCGTAAAAACACAAAGTCGTCCCAGCTGAATTCCAAACGTAAATACTCCGCAAACATTTTCTGCTTAATTTAGAAACTTCGATTGCATTTCAATAATGTAATCGTTACGATTACGTGCAATTAAGTTGAGGAAGGAGTTGAGGATAAAAAAATTGATTTATTGTTATCCGCATTTTCACTTATTGATCATCCAAGTCATTCAAAAACTACGCGGCCTACAATACAGCATAAATTGCTGATATCGCAATTGCGCGGCTCTTTGCAATTTCTGCATCCAATTCGAACCCATGGAAAATTTCGTCGTAATGTTAACAGTTATTCGCCTGAGTAGCCGAGTAGGTAAGAACCGCGACTACCAGTCAGCCAGAATTCGCGACTTTCAATCCCCATTGCGGTAGAGTTTTCTTTGGCCGTAGCTATAGCGAGTGCTCATTCGCTAAAAGCGTAGCACTTATCGATCGAGCACACACCCACTGGATTGCCGCTACCACCTTCCTACATTTTTCTCTTCCCTGCTCTGCTTCCGTCATCGTGTTACACGAATAGGGTGTGTCGCCCGAGTGAAAAAAAGTAAAAACTCGAATAGGAATAGGAATTCTTTAAACATCGCTCAAGTGTTAAAAATCAAAACAATTTAAATAAAGTTGTTGCACGTCCACGATTGGCGATTAACTTGGGTTGCTGAGGTCTTTACACAAACCTTGCAATTGAATCAGAACTAAGTAATAATTTAAGTGCGAGCGCCCTATGAGATGCAATATGGGACACATTTCGTGCATTTCTTAAACCCTTAACACTTCTGTCAGAATCAGAATTGCACTGATTTCAAATGTCGACTAACGACCGTCGATGGTAAGAGGATTTAAAAACGTGATGCTGAGCGAAGACAAAAATTCATGAGGTGGACAGGGTTTGCTCAATTTCAAAGCAAAAAAAAAATTGTATCACTGCACTCTCTATGAAGGTTATGGTCCCGATTTTAACCTTCAAACCGCTAAAGTATTAAAAAGAAAGATTTTGTACTTTTGAACGTAGTTTTGATTGATTAATCCACGATCTGTCATTGTTAGGCCACTGCGTTACTGCGCTACTCAGGATGATCAGTTAGTTATAGCAGCCTAGTAAGACGGATCGAATAATAATATAAAAACAAAGATTTCGCCTTTCGACGACGACAACCCATGATATTTGCACAAAAACCTTCAAGTGATTCATGGAATTCTGCGCTGGTATTAGGTTGAGCAGAGAAGAGCAGTCTCCCACACCATGTTCACCAGAGAACTTGGATTTACACAGACCTGAACGATAATGAGAACAAGCGTGTAATTATTCTTTGGTCCTCTTCGCATGTCTTCCCGAATATTTTTGCAAATAGCGTTACACACATCGTCCAATAAGTCACATAGTAGCTAAGATATTCAAAAGTTATACATTATTGGCAGACCAAAAGAATTAGTAGCGCTTGTCACTGGGAAGATTGATTCTTCGAGTACATTTGACTTGTAGTCTAGCTTGAGCTTGTAGTCAAAGGTTGCGACGTAAGCCATAAGTCGATTTGGTGAGTTTTATGTATTGGTAAAGCTATCAATTTATCTGAAATCAATTAGTGACATTTGAATGCGAATGATATCAAGTAAGCGAATTATTATCCAAGGGTTTGTGGGGTCCACGCATACACAACTACTTAAGTACATTTTAAGTATTTGTATAAATGTACTGGCAAGTGCTTGAGATTTTCTTGTCAGTTCAGGATATCAATGCAATATCCTTAGTGAAGGCAAAAAACTAGACGAACTAGACTTTCTTCTGCTTATCTTATATGAGAAACAAAAAAAGGAAAAAAAAATAACTAAAACGAAAGTTTGTAACTTTTGACAAGCATTTTCATTTGTTTTCTGTATGTGTGTGTTTTTTTTTTTTTTTTTTTTTTGTGTTGAGGGTTTTGATAGAAAAACACAAATTCACACAAATGAATTCAAATTTTCAACCACAAAATTTGTATGTTTATGTGCGTGTGTGTGTGTGTGTGTGTGTGTGTGTGTGTGTGTGTGTGTATGTGTGTGTGTTTGTTTGTGTATTTGCTCCCAATATCTTTTCTTGAGCAAGAAAGTAAAACGGCTAAAATTGTTGTGTGTTGTTGTTGCTGTTGCTCTTATTGCTGCTATTGTTGAAAAGTGTATTCGTTTACATCAACATATTAACAGTTATTAAAGTTGAATTTTCATTTTTGGTGTGCTTGAGTTGGAACAAATACCGGAAATTGTTGTCAAGATAATTATTATTATTCATTTCACTCCGGAATTCACGACAGAGCATATAACAGAGCGCCACAACACAATAATTCAGTTTGACTCAACTTCTATCTTGACTCGATAATGTCGGTCGGTTCGGGGCTTGTTTTTGTGGTTCACAATGATGATGAATTTCGAGTTACCACAGTTATGATTCTTGATATGGCAACAACAGCAACAACAACAACAATAAGAACAATAAATTTTCCTTTCTACTGCAATACATTTTACTTTGACGCCGTAAGAACAAAAAAAGAAAAAAAAAACATGTTCGCTTCCTTCATTCATAAATTCTATACATGCGTATACGGCATGACGTAATACGGATGCCGGTTGTAGCAATAACTTTTAATTAGCGTAAAGAGTAATTTATATAAGAGCCCTTAAGCGTTTATTTTAATGAATTTGTTTTCGAGAATTAAATTTTATTCCCCAAAAAAGAATACAACGAAAAGGAAATTTTAAGTTTTAACTGACTACCTCCATCTATATAAACACTCTTACTGTACTGTATTAAATGTGTTATGCTGTCAAAGAAATAATACATGACAAAATGAAAACACACACATGAGTTTGTGAAATTTTCTCTGAAAAACGGAATTACGACCAACGAATCATTAAAAATGTCAAAAAATGCGATATGACGATAGCGATATTACGCCGTAACTGCAAGTTGCCATTAGTATAAAAACTTTGAGGAAAATCGGGAAAATATCACAGAGTAAGCAGGATCTGCTGGGCGCTCTAGCACACTGCTCACTGATGATATGAAAATGTGAAGAAAGTAAATGTAGCATCTGCGA
The DNA here is from genome assembly GCF_014805625.2 of Glossina fuscipes. Classification (NCBI taxonomy): domain Eukaryota; kingdom Metazoa; phylum Arthropoda; class Insecta; order Diptera; family Glossinidae; genus Glossina; species Glossina fuscipes. The sequence continues at coordinate 101,147 of NW_023998443.1, forward strand.
TCACCGATTATCGAATTTTCTCAAAATTCTTAACGACTTCAAATGTCATTATATAATACGGCATTCGTTTAACTTTTCAGATTTGTTTTCGCTTAACTTTACTCCATCTCGCAAGCTTAGGGCCGCTTACAAACTAAAACGTTTTTCTTTAAAACTTGACATGATACGCAAAAGCGAACGTTACACACTCTAGTGTCTCTCAAACTGGAAGCCGTTTTGGCGACGAAAAGACCAAAGTTTCGGGTGAATGTAATGCAAGTGAACGAAATTCTTGCATTATTTTTGCTTGAATGCACGAAAAACATCTTGAATTGGGCAAAAATTATTCAATTCTTCACTCTGCATAAATTCAAAGAGGAATAACCGATTTAGACAGTTTGCAGATTTTACAGAGGCAGTCGTTCATCTCTCTTTTAATTTTCTCAAGGTTCGCTTACTGACCCCACATTCAGATGAATCTACTAATCGACTATGACCGGCATATGGGAATAGCGTAGAAACTCCGCTTTGGCCAATCAAATGTTTCCCATCATTCTTCTCTTGAAATTTACTACCATTGTGGGCAATCTTTACTACTGAGAGGCGAAATTAAATCGTGATAAGATTTATTTTCAATCTTGAGGGCTTAAGTAACCTACTAACAGATCGATCGCCAGCTGAACGGCGCATGGATGCATAGATTAATAGGAAAACAGAGAGCTAGATGTGTTTAAATCAACCAAGGCGTTTCTACATTTTTTTCTTGGTTTTACCGAAAAAGCGAATTGAAAGGATTCATCATTTCGCTTAACGTCGTTATTCATATAATGACTTTTCATCCTATCTCCAGTTTATTCCCGCCAACACCGTTACACCATAAGACTGATGTAGGATAATAGATAGTATGGTAGGGTAATAGATTGTATAGTTTAAACAGAATGGTCTTTGGAGTCAAGAGAGCGCTAAATAAGTTATTGCTTCTTAAGAAGGGTTAATACTAACGTTAAAATACTCGTAACAACATGTCGTACGTTCGTTTTTTTTTACGTTTAATACGATTTTAATTAGTTATTTCTTTGAAGCCAGTCTGGGTTCGCTACAAACAAAAAATCCTATCAGCAACAATTATAAAAGGATATGAAAAATTTGAATTAACAGAGAGCGCCATATGCACAGCATATTTGTGTTAAGAATGTTTGTGTATGTTTCATTTTCAAGTTGAGCAATTTTAATGGACCGAACACCTCTTTGTCATGTAATAAACTTTAATGGTCATGTTCATAATAAAATTTCATTAAATTTATAGAAATTTTACATATACATAAACACGTTTACAAGGCGCATATGTGTGCGTATATATACGGGTACATAAAAGGAAAGATATTTGATGATTTTTTATGTGTATTCTCTTGTATCTATATATGTCAGTGTGTGTGTTGGTACATAAAAATTCTGACAAATACATTTATAAAACGATGAAGATATGTGGTTAAGGAAAATTTTAAGAACTGTTGGGCGTTAAGCAAGCAATAAAGGAAAAAGTAAAAAAGAGATGGAAAGACGGAGAAATCAAAAGGGGAAAGAGAAAGGAATAGTTAAATATAGTACACGTATATACATATACGTGTGTATAGTTTATATGGTATATATGGTAAACACACATCTGCATCCAGATCATTGTTATATCCATGTGCTGTTGATGTTGTTGGCTGAGAAGAATATATATGGCTGGGGGTGCGCAAGAATGAACGAATATACAAAACAACCAGAAAATGTAAGAAAGTGCTTAACGAAAGAATGCAAAATGTTGATTAAACAAAACTTGGTTAAACTTTATGGTTATGTGTGCATTAAGCTGGAAATTTTCACAATTCAATTATTTTTTGTACGGCCATGAATTTATATTGTGTTTGTAGGTTTCTCTAACTGTTTACTGGTAAATATGCATTTGAATTCTTTCCTTTTTCTTTCTTTCACGTTTTGTTTCTCTTTATTATTTTATGTTCTTATAAATTTTAATAGAGTTTTTATGTGTGCGTGTGTGTTGTTGTATGTGTGTGTGTATGTATGTGTGTGTGTGTGTGTGTGTGTGTGTGTGTGTGTGTGTGTGTGTGTGCGTAAGTGAGGCAAGTTTATAAACTTTTGCGGTATGAATCATTGAAATTCAATGAAAGAAATATTTCAAGAATTTCTATTCAATTTTTGCTTTGATGTTGTTATTTATTATAGAAATATAGTATATATATATATGTATATATATATTATATTTTTTATTTATTTTATAAAACAAATTAGTAGCGAGATAAACGCAACGAACCAAAACTAGGTTAGGTTCGACTCGAGCAGGATTCTATAATAATTATTTGCCTTTTGATATGATATGAACCCAACTGCGGTTAGACAGAGATTCAGATAAATAAATTTTAAGGTAGTCATGGCCGCTGCTTAATAAATGGCTCAATCGAAAGAAATTTCACCGCAAAATTTTGAATCAGATTATCCTTCTGAGCGACCGTTCTATGCACACACACACGTAAGAAGAAATTTGGCATGCACCATATCAAATTTGTGCCTATAACTGGCAATTCGGCACAGAGTATTGCTGAGTGGCTCCTAGAGATTAGGCAGATGTACGGCTGGCTTAAAGCCCTTTTAACAGCAATGCTCAGAAAAACTGTTAATTAAAAGAGCAACGAACAATAAAAAGATTCTTTCCGAATTAAAAGTTTTATGATGCTTTCGCGAAAGCCTTGAACAATAAGTAGGATAAAGTTCAGGGAAAATAGGCTACATTAAAGCTTAGGGCCATCTATTCATCGTAGACCCTAATCAATTAAGGTTAACACGAAAAAACCAACTTATTGTCCATAAGAGGATATTTTTTGTAATCATTGCATAACGAAGTAATGAAATTGATGTATCCTCCGTTAATACGTCCAAGCAATTTTGGACTTATGCACATTTGTTTAGAAAGAAACATAAGTAGACGCTGATACACACTAATACACATAAATATACTAAACTGATTTACAGCAAAAGTTTCAACTCGAAAAGTTTTTTCTATAAAAATTACGTTTATTGCGAAGAAGATGAAAAAAGAAGACGCAAAGTAATACTTTAAACTCTGATATGAACAACATGACACATATTACGTATAATTAACATGATGGTAATATGGTCAACATCAAAACACTCTTTAACGTTTGACCCTATTTTAAGGCTTCAAAAGTGCACCCGAAGCTATTACACATACGCAAACACACATACACATGCACATGCATAATTTTATATTTACCATCCTCGGCGAGGAAAAGTTCTGAAGACCTTAAATTTTTCGAAATTCAAATGAATGCTTAGCTTTGCTTCATTATTCTGTGGTCTGCGACTTTTTCGGCATGCGTAATGACTGTAATTACCTGCACAACCGTTTACACCTTTGAAAATGTGTAATGTAAAAAAAGATTTTCGTTTTGACCATTAGCACCAGAAAGTTTTTATTTTTTTTTATTTTTTTTTGATTTTTGGTATAATATTACAAGGATCTTCTCTTCTTGTAAAGTATTTCCTTTTTTATGCTGTTTCTCTCTGTTTTGGTGGAATTTTTACCAGCTGCAGCTACTGTCATTGTGCATGAAATTAACAAGAACTTATTATAATTCAGACGGTATATTATCTTTACTTTTGAGTAAGAGCATCATCGAAAACTTAACGGTATGCTAAATGCATTGTTTCGTTTGTAAAGTCAACATACATTGAACATTGAATATGAGCACAAGTAGTAAGCAAGGCTTACTAAAAGTTAATTTTAAAAGAGGACTTGATGCGCTTCTTATGCCCTATTTAATGAAAGATGTTTTTGTGCATTATTGATTCGTTCCAAGGTGGGCATAATTTTCTTACTTATTATATCCTACAGCATTTGTGAGACAACGGTCTATTAAGTTTATGCGGATGTATATAGCGCCCGAAAGGGCCTGAAACAGACTCATCGTTTATTACGCTGATGAATTCATGACCATTTTATAAACTTGTCTGTCCGTCTAAGTATATTCTCGGGTTTAACGTACAGGCCGCAATTTTTGAAATACGCTGATGAAATTTGGTAGACTGGCGTTTTTTGGCCCTAAGCATAAACACTATTCCAAATGGTTCAGATCGGACCCCCTTTCGACCACTTCCCACACAACGCTTTATTTTAAAGTCTGGTGATATGAATCATTGTAGGATGATGTAGGATACTTAATGATGGGTCGTGGCCGAATATTGTGTTTTTACTTGTTTCATATAAGGCTTTACGCGATGAGTACGATAAGTAGAAAACGGGTTGTAATTGCAATTTAAATACGTTAAGGCTCTCATTACATATTAAAAATAAATTACGGAAAGCAAGGATTTCGGTAAAACTAGAAAATTTTCAAATTTTCTTATATGTGCGGATACATATTTACAAATCTATACATGTTTACACGTCCAGTACTTACTTACGTTAAAAAAATATTATATTTTTGCTTATGACCAACTAGGATAAGTCCTAATGGATTGGAAAGATTTAAATATGCATTATTTTGAAATTGAAATTTTTTAATGCATATGTATAGGTGCTATAGGTGATTTTGGATGAAACGATTATATAAACGCTAAAAAATATATGCATGAGATTAGTAGTATTAAGAGAAATGTTCATTGCAGAGCGCAAAGAGGAGCACATGAATGTTCTACAAACTGCGATAAAAGTTTGTTACGGTTAACTAACCATAACCATGGCATCCTATATTGATATAAGCGAGATATATTTTGTGAAATCTTTTCAAATATTAAATTGAACGTCGAACGATAATGAGATGAACTGAAGGACTGTAAGAAAATGTTACAATGCCTTTGTTATGAATAAATCTGTCTTAAGAGACACATTAGTTATTCACGCAGCTGTCATATAAAAGATATATTCAAACATATACATATATATATATACATATAGATAGGTTCTCATTTCATACATCTACAACGCATCTATAACATGAAAAAAGTAAGAGAGAAATTACACGACATCAACTTATTTATTGTTATTCTCAATTAATATATCGAAAAATAAAGAATTTTATTCGGAATAAATTGAAAATTTCTTTTACCTTTTAAAATAATTAATGCGTTTTAATACGAAGGATAACAGTAGTAAAAGCAAGCAACGAATACCATCAACAATACTGCAGGTTGCCATATGTGTACCTACACGTTATTGGTATTGAACGTAAGGGGTTTGCAGGGTTTTGCAGAGAGGTTTTTTAATCTTATAGATAGGCAATATCGATTATTAAACACCCTGCACCACTTCGTACAATGCAATTCTTAATCAGGAATAAACAAAAGTTTTATCTGTTGTTGCCATGAAGAGACTACATTTTTATATCTAGAGAGACGGGTGGAGAGTAAGGAAACGGGCACACAAATCCAAACCCTAATTCAATAAGCTTATTTTTGTTTCTTCGTGGACATATTAGGTTTGTGCGGCTGTATGTATGTAACAGCCAAAAAAAATTGAGATAGATACACCTTTTATTACACCGTTAACCTGTATGTCCGCCTGTCTATCTTGTTTTTTGTGTTCAACATACAGGCGGAAATTTTTAAAATATTTTGATGAAATTCGGCAAACGGACGTGTTCGGGACCAAAGAAGAACGCTGTTGAAAATGGTTCCGATCGGACCACTTTTTCGATAACTGGTCTTATAAAGACTTATATGGATAATTGTAGACTTGTGCAGGCTATTTAACGGTGGCCCGTGCACTATGGTATTTTCATTTGTTTAAATATGAAATAATAAAATTTTGACATTATTGTCGTATAAAAGGTTACTTTTCATAAGTGTTCTTACGTACGAATGAGTCCGAAAAAGTTCAAACTTAATGCCAGTATTTTGAAATATGATATCAATCTTTTCGACAAATTTCTATCGAGTACTGAGGAGTTGTGTCTGTTGCTGTACTATCCGTAGAAGTAGCCGATCAGGTAAGAATCGTGACTGCCAAGTCTTTATGCATGAGTTCAAATCTCAATGAGGTAGAGTTTACTGTAGTCGTAGTAAGTGCTTATTCGGTTGTGCTCTTCCACTTTCCTCAATTTTTTCCAAAGGTCACCCTTCTACACGAATGGAGTACTAGTCATATTGTATAAAAGAATTGGGGAAAAAATTCTCTCACATGGACGGATGGGAAGGCAGACTTAAATCAATTTAAAAAATTTTTCAGAATCGATCGATATAATTAAAATGAGGCACGTCTCAAGTCTTTTAGGATGTTGCAATGTCGTACAAATTACTTGAAACAACGTATAACAATTAAACAAACAATACAAGAATGTGCAATAATAATGTGCTCACAATAAACGGCACGATAATCTTGGGATGCGAGAAGCACGCAAACGACAATCGGATCGGTACTGACTGACTGACTTAAGCTGGTTTTTTTCCCGCAACTTTTTGTCGTATACTTTGCATGCTGGCGAATTTAAGCCTATCTATCTATCTCTCAATAAAACGAAAGGAAAACAACAAGAAAACGTACATTCAAATCAGAATATTTTTCAAGGGGGAGGGGAGAGCTGGGCAGAGCCTAAATTAAACCCCAACTGTAGAAGAGACTTTCACGCTGAAAGAACTGTTATTTTTCCGTCCAATGCTGTACTGTAAACTAACAATAATTAAATAAATATTTACGGGAGTTTTTTTTTTTTTTTTGGGAATAAGACCTTTTTTTAAAATTTGTTTTATTTTTTTTTTTTTTTTTTTTTTCTTTTTTTTTTTTTTTTTTTTTTTTTTTTGATTATATTTTTGCAACAAATTGATTTTAAGGCTTCTATGATAAATTTTTGCAAAGATTTGCATATTGTATTGCCTGCAACATTAGCTGGTTAGGCGTACATTCATGCATACAATTGCATACAGCTGTGCACATTTTAGTTATTTGAATCATCAGAAATTCAGCACACGACAAATAAATGGTTATGGATTTGTGTCACCATTTCTCGTATGTTATGAATATATGTACATAATATACATATATGTATACATATAAAATGCATTTATTCCGTCGTTTTTTTCCTTTTCTTTTAACCGATTTTGTGCATTTACTTTTTTTTTATTCCAAAACAAGGCGTAACTAAATTTATATATTTGAATTCAAAAAAAAAAAAAGAGAGCACACAAAGAGGAAAAGAAAAAAAATATAACAAAAATTAAATAAATGCTATTCCGCACCATTGAATGCGACATGAAATCTCATCGTGAATGAATGAATGTGTGTGTTGGAATTATTTGCTTTTGTCAATTTAAATTAACACAAAATTTGTATAGTTCTGCACTAAGCCTTTTATATATGGTATGTACGTGTGCACACATACACACACGCACATATACTCACACATGCTCATTCACACACATATACGCGTGTACCTAAAGCAAATCCTTGTTGTTTATTATATTTTTATGAAAAAAAGGAAAAAATGTCAAAATTCATGTTATTATGCAAACACAACAGTCCTGCCTTCGGCGCATTCAACTTGCTCTCTTACTTTCAACAAAATTTCATATTTTTACTAACGCAATAAAAATAATAATAATTATGATTATTGTTTTTTGTGCAGTAAATTATGTTGAAAAGTTTTCGCAAACATCTTCCAAAATACATCATAATTATTTTTCTACAAAACAACTGCAATTTATCCTCAGGCAAATGCAAGTTGAATTTAAAATTCAAATAATTTTATTAACATTTAATGTCTGTGAACTCACGTATACACTGCTTATACCGTGCACAGTATACACAGTTGGTAGAGAAAAAGAATTTCTTTCAAAGTTTCCCTCGATTTACTAAAAGAATAGGAAATATAACAAGAAATCATTCTTGAGTAAATAAAGAGAGAACATAACAGAGGAAACAACAAAAAACCCAAAATTTTTTTTGATATTAAAATTGGCGAATGAATTCAATTTACGTTTTTTTCTCCTTTATAAATGACCAGAAAAAAAAACGAAAATGCAGTTCGCCCTGCAATAAAGTTAAATAGAGGCGAGGCTTTCGAAAAAGTTTTTTTGATATAAAGCACATATCCTTGACTTATGGTTCCCCCTTTGCGAGAAACTTTTATTAACTAACTATAGTCGATGGTATGGCATTGATTTTGTGCCGCGACTTGAAAGATCTGTTGTACCCGGTCATAGCCCTAAGCCTAAAGCTTTGGGAATCTTACTAATTCCGTCACCTTCTTTGATTCGAAATACCATACTGCGTCTGAAGCGTTCGCCAAACAATTGTTGTCTAACACTGCAAATTATCGCAGGTATGATATTATGTTTCATTCTTTCCTTCGCAGAATCTGGATGAATCAGTATCACACATACTCCTAGTACGACAAACTTCGCAAAGCATCGAATCTAGAATTTTATGTTTCTATCATCAGTCCAAAAAACGAGCGTATCGCTTTTGTGTTTCGTCAAGCTTTGCTAGCTCAAAAAGGAAATCCATAAACCGTTCGTTGATTATGAACTCATATTCTGAATGTTCACTACAAGAACCCTTCCAAATTAAATTTGTAACGAATTCATTATTCAATCGTAAGTTCTTACTAACATACATCAACATACCTCCTATTATGTAATTACTTTAAGTCGCATTAAGTGGTGACAGTAAAGCATTCACAAGGCGAAAGAAAGGGTTCAATGTATGTGGAGGAATATCAATCAATTCAAATCCTTTTTTAAAATTCGTCTTCATTTTTGCGAACTAGAGAATGTTTTCCACACACACTACACAGTTGGGCAGGTGGACAGATGGACAGACGAACAGGCATACACGCTCGTTCGCATTTCGAATTTGAAACTGGCCAAGAATACGTGAATATACTTTTAGGGGCTTTTCAAGTTTGTTTCTGCCCGTTATAAAGGTAATGAAAAAAAAATGAAATTTTGATATACTATAATATTAGGTAGGCGTGGTCAATTTTTGGACTGGTACTATAGCATCGCCCATAGGATATACCTTCAAATTATTGTAGGTTTATCTGTTTTGTATGAGTAGTGAGCCAAAATCTAATTTTTTATTGCTTTTGAAAAACCGAAGAGTTTTCAGCTTACGTAGTGCTGTGGGTTCATGCTTCGACGGATTGGTCTATTTTCGATATCAGTCTGCGTGTAAGAGCTTCTAATATTTCTGCCAATATTTCGTTTTCTGCACTTTTGCAGTCAGTAGACACTACACAACCCATAGACGGACATTCTTAAATCGATTCAGAATTTGATGGTGTTTAAGGATATATATAGCCGAAGGTGCCTTCTGGACGTTGCAAACATTTTGACAAAGTGAATATAGCCCTCCTCCTTCGATGATGGATATAATAGTTTCATAATAGGAGCAACACTTACGTAACACCGCAACACAATTCAGAAAGCTTGACCTTCGTAAGTTAGAAAAAAGTTTACACAGAAAATTTAATCAAAAAAAAATCGACAGGGGTATTGACCACGCTGCTCGTATGTTCATCCTAACCTCCCGCCATCCCGACATCCAATTAATATCAAGAAAATCAAGATCAAGATATTTTCAAGCTTCCGCCTTGATCAAATTATTGCAACAAACGAACAGAATACTAAACATTAGCTATTGATTTAAAAATGTTTTTTTTTTTATTTTTTAATTCTTTGTTTTTCCCCTTAATTTCAATGCACATAAAATGGATAATTTTAATATTCAGAAATTGAAATTCAATTTACATACAATTACAACTAGTCAACGAATTCATAAAGGAACAGAGAAAAACATATTATTTGTAAATGTAAATTAGTTGTGAATTCGATAATATGCCAAATGTTGATTTCGTATCGAAATTACGCGATTGGCATCATGGCACCAATTTCGCACCTACGTACCATAATAATAATAAATAATAATAAAAAATAAAACAAAAAAATATATGAAAATATATTAAAAAAAAAAAAAAATAATTAAAATTTATAAGAGCAGGAAATGTAATCGTGAAAGCAGCTGAAAATGAGTTGAGAATATTAACCTATCGTGCTTTCTCCATCCCCTTTAATCGTCCCATCCACCGTCCATCACCGAACCCTCTCTCTCTCTCTCTCTCTCTCTCTCTCTCCATCTCCTGTCGCACAGACCACACATTACATAGCTGTGATCATATGGCTATCATCCTCGTTCACATTATTAATTAATTTCCCATTGACTTTATAGTTATTATGGCCTGCGGGAATTACGTCAGCAATTTTCTCGTTTTTTGAGCTATGATCTTTCTGATTTCCATTATTATTGCTATTATTTACTAAGTATGCATTTTGTGTAAGTGTTGCGGATGGCGGTGGCGAGTCACGTTCTTCGTTTTCCTCATAAATGATATCGCAGCTGGTCGGTATAGTTTTTGGCGGAGGTTTTTTTATCTGTTTTGATTTCTTATTATTTTTACTATTTAGGACGTTACAATCGTTACCGTTTCGTTGCAGTTCGTTCATTTGTATTTGCATTTCCCGCAGGCGATCAGTGAGTAAATAGAGATCGCGTTCTTGGGCTTCACAGCGGCTACGCAACTCAGAGATTTCTCGAAGATCCTCAGGTCGCGGATCACGTCGCTCGTAACGCATGCGCATCTCTTCAAATAGATTTGTTAGGCAACGACATTTACGGTGCAGTTGTTCGATTTCGTTGGCATTATTAATGTCTCGTTTGTCTAACACAGCCTTCTCAGCATCATAAGCTGATCTTAAGTCTTTTAGATCACGTTTATGTTGCAATTCTAGTTCCTTCACATTGTCTTCGCAATCTTTCAATTTTTTGCGATGTTTTTCGGTTAACTCTTGCAGGGCCTCTTCTTTCTCGCTTAACAATTGCTCTTTCATTTTTCCAATTTCCTTTTGATGCTTGGACGTTATTTCGTGCGAAGCAATATTCATTTTCTTCGCAAATTCATCTTTCATTTCGTCTAAGCGTTTTTCGAAACGTTCTTCCATTTCTTGTTTTTCACTTTCAAATTGTTTACGTAAATCATTTTCTAAAGCCTCGCGTTTTTCTTCTTCGCGGCACATGGCCACTTGATAGTCACGATCGGCTCGTTCAAGATGCATCCGAATTTGTAATAAAGCATTATCGGATTTCTCTCGCAACTCTAAAAAATCATCAGTTTTTAGTTCAAGTCTTTCCTGAACTTCAGTTAATTCAGCGCGCAATTCATCTTCGTTAGCTGTGTAACGATTGGTGATTGCACGTAATTCTTCTATATGTTCGGTTTGAAGTTTGTCAAGGGCGTCTCGCCTTTCGTCGATATAAACCGATTCAAGTTCGTTCTTCAGTCTTGTCATTTCGGTGTACAGTTTGTCTTCCCAAAAAGCAGCCGCTTCGTTACGCACTTCGTCAATACGATATAACATCTGACGCTCTTTGTCATATAAAGTTCGATCACATTTGATTTTGATTTTTTCAACATTTTCGATTTGTTCTTGTAAATTATCGTTAGCCGCCGTTAAATCACTTTTAAGATTTTCAATTTGCTCAACTAGACTACGAATGGAGTGCTCTTGTTCGGTGACTACACCGCGTAAAGAATTTACTTGAGCCTGAAAGTGACGTAAATCATCAACTTCTTTACAACGTTCCTCCAATTCATTCTCCAATCGTTCAACTTTTTCAACGGCTACTTTACGTTCACGTTCGGCATTATCGGTTTTATCTTTGCACTGTTTCTGCATTTGCCGTAACTGCCACTCGCAATCCGTCATAATAGATTCCTCACGATCTTGCAATTAAGCAAATAAGAAAATATATATATATTTGTGTATATATATATATATATATATATGAGTTTTCTTAAATCAAAATGGAGAAGATTCCTTCTTACCCATATTATGAGTACGGAGCATCTCAAATTGTTTTTGCCACCGGTCTTCGCATATTTTACGCTCATTTTCCGAATTTTCCAAAGCGTTCTTTAATATCCTTATTTGCTCCTCTAAGTCGACGCGTATCGTTTCAATTTCTTTACGCCATTTTTCCACTTCATTTTGCGCCACCATTAATTGACTATGTAAACTACTTGCTAAACTTTGAGTTTCTTTGTACTGATCTTGCAGTTCATGATATTGCGTTTCGAGTTCATCTGAGAAGGACCAAAATTAGTTAAAAAGCTCTTTCATTGCTGTTTATTCATAAACTTAAAAAAAAAACCACGCACACACACACACACATATACACACACACCATATTTCTTTTTGAACTCATCTTCCCATTCATCGTAACGGTGCCGTAAATTGTTTTTCTCATCTTCCAGTAATTTCAACTTTTTCCTAACGTATTCATCGTCCCTTTGCGCTGCATTTAATTCACCCTGCAGTCCTGTTAAATGAGTGAATAAACATAGAAAATATATTGAGTATGTATGTATCTCGTGTTTCTATTCTATTCCTTAAGTATACACTAATTTTATTTACTGTCAACATTCCAAGTTTTTGCCGATAAATCCTGCTCTAAATTTTCTATTTTTAATTGCATTTCATTAATTTTGCCTTCAAGGCTTTGCACATTCTTATGGGCATCTTCCAATTGTATATGAAACTGTGATTTTTGCTCCTGCAATTCTTGTCTGCAATTAAAAACACATTAAAACTTGTTTATTTTCGTATGGGGTGCATTTAATTTTTATTTATTATGTGATTCTTTTAATGGCAAATAAAAACTTTTCCCCATATATGTATGTATATATATACATATTCGTACAATTTGATTGGAAACACAATGCTTCTAAAACCAAAAAAAGAGCAGAGCGCGTTTTATAGTCAAAGTTCCATGAAAAGAGCTCATCATGTGTTCATGTGATTTCGTTTTGTTCTGAAGAACTGATCGTTTGAGAAAAATGTCATGAAAATATGAATTCATAATTTCATAATCTAATTTGAAAAGACCTGTTAGGTGTTGAGACGATTAATTGCCTTCGACGATTAAATTATGTAAAGTGTTAGGAAGGATAACTGTCACCTAAGTGGCTAGATGGAAAAATCATTCCAAACTGCATTTATATTATTATTATTACACTATGATTAATTTAGACAGAGAAATAAATTCTAAGACTAAAGCAGTCGCATCGAAGACTTTCAGCGGGTTTGAAAACTTTTAAAAACATTGAGTTGTTAGTCGAGATTCTTTGCTTTCTTGACCACGCAGGCAGATGAAAAACTCTTATGAAAAAAAAGGTCTTCTGCACAAACTGTTTAATAATATATTGGAGTAAAAATCTGCCGTAAAAACTGTTTGGGATTGCGATTCCTCTTATTAGAGGGTAATAAAAAATTGTCCGAATATATGGTTTACATTTCATTTTCATTTATCCACTTATGAAGTATCTATAAAGTTATAAGCCTGTTACCCCCTACCAACATTTGTATATTGTATTAAATACGTTGAAGGTTCGTTAATATTGTTTTGAACAAATGTAAATTTTTTGCTTTATCTCTATAAAGCAGAAAGGTGTCATCTGCATATGCAAAAAAAGTGGTTGTTACCAACCACATCCCCAAGATCATATGCGAAGAGATTACACAATAGGGGAGCCAAATTGGAACCTTGCGGTGTACGGGACGTACTCTCTCAGTTAGGGAAGAGTTAGAGTAGATAGGGAGCGATAAGAGCACAGCTGCTACTAACTCTGATATTTCTACTCTGACTCTAATGGACTCCGTGACGGAGATTAAAAGTTTCGCAATGCAATGCGATCATACCAAAAGCCGAATTGGGTATAATGCAGGGCATTACTCCTTCATTGCATTAAAAATGTAGTAATCCTCTTGATCATGGTGTAATAACGAAATGATACTTGAATCAATGGAATTTCCAACTTTGCTATATCCGGCAGACATACTACAAACTATTTCCGATCAATCTATGCATATCATGATGTTCGTCGTCAAAAATGGTTTTTGAAATGATGAGCATATCTGTTGTCATAGAGCGAGCTAGTGTGTTGATCTGCTATTTGGAATGGAAGCTTTTATTTTGTGATATTAAAAATAATTATGCAAGCAGTGCATGGATTGACAAAGGATTGGCGCAGAAAAAATAGAAAGCGAAGTAGGATTATTTAAGCCCCCTTTCCATTTTAATCACTTAAAGACACGGGCTTCGAAGAACTGCAAACTCCTTCGATATCTACTTTTTTTCTGCTTTGAATTGCCGAAAAGATGATGAGTAAATCTAAGATATTAAAATTTAAAAATTACTTTTTACTTCTACTTGTAAACAATGTATTATTTATTAATTGGAAGCAAACAATTACTTAACGCGATCTAGTCTAAAGAGAATTTTATTTTACTTCGCTCTCTTTCAAACAAATTACGCAGTATTTGAAATTGCGTACAATTTTTGGCTAAATTAAAAGAGATATTGAATATTGAGAAAAAATCGGTTACAAGATAGTGCACGCAAACCTAATAATTATTCAACAATAATTTCAACATTTGCATATTTCAAAATATTATGATAGAAAGCAGAAGACATACGCATGAAATGCGCAAATAAACACACATTATGGAGTAGAACGCCAAACGTTCTCATTTCACACACAATGCACTAAAATCATTACATTTGTTGGCCGGCACTCTACAATCAATTTGCAATTGTTACAAATATCCAGTACGTTGTAAGAGAAATTCACACACCTACACATACTTTATGAAATGATTATCATTGGTCCGGTTTACCGTTAAATACCTATTAAGGAAAATTAGCTGTAGAAATATGCAGTCCCTTCACAAAACGCCTATATAATAATATCATTGAACCCCCTGCACCACTTCGCTTAATGTAACGAAACAAATAAAATAAGCCGTTGTATGGGAGGTTATCGAAGAAGCGCTCCAATCCGAACCAATTTTAGCGTTTGTGTCTGGGTCAAATATCTGCTACTCCATGTGTCTAGCTTCGCCAACTAAAGAAATTGAACGAAGCATAGCTACCAAAAGGGCCAGCAATAGCGATTAAAAGGCGAAAAGTCATCCACTTGCATGACAACGTTCGGCTGCACGTTTCAAGAGTTGCCAAGGGTACAAAGTTGCAGCTCGAATGGGAAGTTCTGCGCCAGCCAGCGCACTCACCACACATAGTATGCCTTGGCTGGCACGCGGTCTTGAAAAGCAGAAGAAGTACGCAACTGGATCACTGTCAAACCAATATCATTCTTTCGACGCGATAGCGCCAATTTACCAGATCAAAGTAGACGCAAGCACCTAATGGATATTATCTCTATGAAAGATTCAATTTGAAAGCCAAATAGGCGGTAGATATGCAACATATTTTTTAAAACGTATCAAGCTTTTTTATTGGTATTCTTTTTGACATATCTAACCTGCTAAACTTTGCAGGCTTACGGTCATCTGCAGTACACAAATCTACTTCATATTTTCCGATAAATCTGAGAGTTAAAGTGTGAATCCGCACATCCGAACGCTTTCATTTTTCATATTTTTCATTCTATTCTAAGCAATTTTCACGTCCTCCTCTATTTACCATTACCAACCATCGACCTTTCAAGAACTTGCCGTCTGAAATAAATTTAAAATTTTCAAATTTTCTTTATTGATTTGCATTAAAAAATAAGCGTTTTCTTCATATAAAAAAATGCTCTTAAAAAGAGTTCAAGTGTATTATTTCTAGTTAATCTACAAGCGCCTGCTTTTTCTAATGCATGCATTGATTTAGTTACATGAGTCATTTTAATAAGTTCTGTATCCGTTTATGGGAGAGAGAAGAAAAGATAATGAAAAATATTACATACAAAGACGAAAGAATTTTCGTCAAACTTTCATAATGCATAGCACAGCCAATTGGTTCCAATGCTTAAGTTAAAAAAGAAAAAATTCAATTTTTTAAGCAAAATTTTTAAAAATCACTAAATGAAATTAAAACGTCAATCATTGGAAATTTTTGTTTGAAATTTTTTTTGAGTTTTTGTTGACCTAGGAAATGAATGATTTGTAGCCAAAATGCTTAGTAGTTAAGCTCGCGAACCTCTACATGGGTACTTCCAACAAGTCTTTAGTCTTTAAGTACAGATGTGCAGTATTTCAAAGTTCGATGTAAGATAGCGATTGTTTTCCAAATTCACACATACATTCACATTTTTTCAAAAAAAAAAAAAAGCGCAAGATCGACAAGTACGTGTATTCGCTCATGAAGGAATAAAAAGCTTCAGCGATCATACATACATACATACATACATTCATACATTCATACTTCTGCATATACAATAAAGTGAAAACATTCAACAGCGATATTCCCACGCCTCACTATAGGAATTTTTTTATTTAGGAAAATATTTTTAAAAGAATCATAAAAAACTCGAGCTGATTTTCGTAACGACCGACCTATACATGAACATACATATAAACAATGTATATAAATATTTTCAGAAATTATTTTGCTCTAAATTTGCCGGTTATATCAGCAAATACAAGCAACAACAAACATTGAAAATAAACGGCAACGATTATTCAATATTTGAAATGAAAAAAATCAATCTCGTAGAAATTTCATACAAAGTGTTCTCTATCAAAAAAAAAAAAATGGATTTCACTTAAGAAATCCAAAGAAACTTTCTCTTACAATGTAGAATTGAAGAAACAAAGACACTTTAGATTTCTATGTAATCTTCGCTATGTATGCTAATTGCGTTGAATCTTTCTTTACATCAAAGTAAGTTACTACTACTTTTCAATATGCTTGGAAGACCTGGAGATGTACAATGGGGCCGAGGGTTACATTTTGGGTTTAATGCTTTGCAGCATCTGCAAACTTTGGGAGCAATCGAATTTGAAAAACAAACAGACAGTATGGTATGCGGAAAATATATTTCCCCTAAAAGAATCTTAATGAATCTTCCTCGAAATATGACAATTTAAGTTACAGCCCAGACCTGGATAAAAACATGTACATGTAACAGTGGGCAAGAAAACTCGTCTTGTGTGGTATCCTAAAGACACGATACATGTCCTATTCTTTCGATCGAATTGGGAGTCACGTCAGAAATATCTTCATCGATTAATTGAATGTCCTGCCTTGTGGAAGGCAAGAGATGACCAGGCACGATACACATATTTCATTTCGTATCCTTTCAATTAAGTTGTGAGTCACGTCAGAAATAAGTCTATGGATTGGCAAAAGAGCCCAACTGGACTACGATAAGGATCTTGCACTTTAGAACATCCTCTTTTCAGCCATCAGGCTGCACATAGTAACCGTAATTCATTATTTTACTGAATTACATCTACATTACATAATTATGTAATGCATACAATGTATATGTATGTATACGAAAGACTCATGTTTTAACTATACTACTATTTTGTGGCAGATAAGTTAATTTATTTAAAGTACACAAGTGGAAAAAGAAAATTTTTGAAAATAGGTTTCTTTTCTATTATTTCCTGCATTATTTGTTGTTGCAAGTTGATATTGGATGCGTGGACCCTTCAAAATGATTTAAAATGTCCCCTACCCTAGTCCCCTCCCTATTTCTGCTAGTCCGTCTGCTTGTGTTATGTATGTCCTCGTGACCAAGCGCTCAGCCTGCATTAAGGCAAAGAAAGCGGTACGCAGTATAGGAGACCTCAGGTGTGGCACGGTATACAATAGCCCAGGGAATAATATTAGTCCGTCCGAAAAGAAAGTTTCGAGAGTCCGTCTACCTCCATAAGGATTTCTGCATGTGATTCTCTTGAGTATAGCCGTCTATGGGTTATTTGTTATATAGAAAGAAAAAAAAACGATTACTACGGAACTAGCTAGCCCTATAATGGCATGACACATTCGATTGTTCGTTACGACCTCCGACTCTCTGACCTTTGGACAATGTTACTATTACATAATATTCCGGTACACAAAAATAGCGCCAAACGACTTTGTCTAGATGGCTGAAAGCACGACTTTCTGTTATACATTGGTTATCTAAATTTTCTGCAAAAATATCTCAAGCAACTGTTTATAATAAAAAAAGTATAAAAACAAGACGAGTATACCGCCATCTTACAGTGGTGTGTATAAAAAAAATAGAAAAACCTCTAGAAAATAGGCCAAATCTTAAAAATGTAAGTCAAAAACATGCACCGATGTCGCTCTGCCCCTTTTTAGGTTTCGTTTGTGCTATTTTCTTAGGAATGGGAGATTATCGCATTGCATGGACTATGTATGCTGAGAGAAACCACTTCCGAAGAATCACTTAATAAATAAATTCTTTTTTTGCAGTTTTTTTCTTACTTTAACTTTTCCGCTTGTAAATCATTTTCTGATATATGCTTACTTCTCCTCAATGGTATCTCAGTGATTTCGATTGAATCACTTTGTGTGCTACCATTAATGCTATCGTTTGTTTTCAGCTTATTGCGCTGACCCTCAAGGTGTATGGGTATAAAGTGTACATTTCCACAATTGTTGCTTTCAGCTCCGTTTATATTAATAATATCACATTCTGTATCAGTCGAAGATGTAGAAGAAGAATTAACATTCGATTGTGTTGCAGAGGAAGAACTACTGCTACTACTGCCGCTAGAGTTGGTCGACTCGACAACCACATCTGGCAAACTTATGCTTTCAATGCAAACCAAGCGTTCAGCAGATTCATGATAAGCATGCGGCGCGTCGATAAAGTCTTGTAAATCATCGCATTGAGTTAAAGTCTCGTCGCAATCGGTGGAATTATTGTCACGCACAAAAGGTAACCGTTGCTGCTGGAAGTAGTCGTGTTTTTGCTGATGCGAGCCTGCATTTGTGCTGCAATGATAGTTTGCAGACGTGGCCAGAGAGTCACCCATACCAGAATCAAGAAAACTGTTACTTGAGTTTAGGTCACTTTCATTTGTATTGCTTTTGAGCAGCGGCAAAGGTTCGTCGGGAGTACATGAACTTGAATGTTTTGCTAGTACGGTTTTTAAACAGTCTGACCGATCGGCATCAACAAACTCTTCGTCTTCTTCTTCTTCTTTACTGCTATCAACATCATCTTTTTCTTCATCATTTTCATCGTCTTCGTCTTCTTGGTCGTCTTCTTCGTTTTCTTCTTGTTCTGGTACATCTTCTAATTTGTTTTGATTGCAACGCATTTGATTATACGGGAAGGCGGTGGGAGGAGAATAATGATGTGTATTTGTTTTTTGCTGTTCATAATTTAATATTTCCTCATTTTGTGTATCCACAAAAATTTCTTGACGATTTTCCGTTTCAAAATCAAAAAATTCCTCTTTCTCATTTAAATTTCTTTCAACGCATTGAACTTCTTCATGGCTACTACTACTGAAGGCGTCATCATTACTGCAATCACTCACTGTTATTAAAGGCACTTGAGTGTCGTTTAGCGACAATGCTGACGATGACGATGTTTCACGTTCACGTTTACTTCCGGTACTTGAACCTTCAGATATTGAATTGAAAGATTCACGATTACTTGACGGTAATGACGGATAGTTTGAAGTGTTATTCGATTCACACTTAGTAGTTTTCTGACCCATTGCCACCATATGCACGTGATTTTCGTTGTTATTATTATTATTATTATTATTATTATTATTGAAATTTCTTACATCTGTTATAATAACACTATTTGGATCATATTGGTTTAATCCGGCAGATCCTACGAAAGCGTCATTTGCATAATTGTAGTTATTTATGAACTGAGGGCAATCGCTAGTCCCTTTATTTTCTTTTTGTATTACTTGCGCGTACACACTGCCGTTTTGCTCGGTGCATGAAGAACGAATAATATTAGCCGTCTCTTTATTTTTAGCGATATTACCACCTCTTAGTTCGTTAACTCTCTCATCGATATGATCACAATTTGCATCTCTTTTTGGCGAAGTGCTAGAGTAATGGCAATTCTCTCCGGCTGAATTACTTTGATGTTTAAGCACTTCACTCTCGACATCATCGTCATCATTATTATCACAATCATTATTATCATTATGATCGCTATCGTCACCGTCATTTTCATTATTATTATTCACTTTGACTTGGTTGAAATTCTTTAGGCTATTATTAGACGTCGTCATTTGATAAGTATTTGTGGTTGAACAACTCGCGGGGCCGGTGTTGCTACTACTTTCAAGGTGTGCGATAGCTTTTATTTCATAGGCAGTATTTTTTACAGCATAATTATTATTACTACTTGGATCGTTGCAAATGGCATCATTTCTTTTCTCTTCTTCTTCTGAGTTTGTTGAGGGTGAACAATGATTATTTCGAATAATTGAGGCAACAGGTGCAGGCGGTGGCTGTTTAGTTTTCGTTTGCTGTTGCAGCTGCTGTTGATTAGTTTGCTGCTGAGTTGAATTCGATGAATTTTGTAACGAATGATTTCGGTTACGATTATGATTACGTCCACGCGCCATAAAATAGAATAAAACTTTTTAACAACTTTCTTTAACACCGTTAAAAAAACTAATTTCTTTTTCACTCACGCATTTAATTTCTAAGAGTTGAGAAAAAAAAAAAAAAAAAAAAAAAAGACAAAAAAGAACAAAAAAAATTTATCTTCTTTACGTCTCCTTAATATTATTCCACTAGAATGCCTTAGTATGTAGACTTAAGTCTAAATAAAAGTCGTCTGTATCATAGAAATTTCGTTAATAAACTGCATTAATTGAGTATTCGCGTCGCTCGTTGCTCGGCCAATTTAACGGGAGACAACAATTTGACAATTATTTCGATTATTGCCTCCCATCGAGAGTCAATGTTGAGGTATTGATTTGATTTTAATCGATTCGATTTGTCTCGTTTTCGTTGCCAATGCGATTATTGCATAGGTAGGTAATGCGTATATATTAGTGTATATGTACGTTTGATTGTGTGCGAAAGTAATTATGTTTATTTAATTCTTTTTTGTTTTTTTTTTCAATTTTTTTTTATTTTTTTTTTTTTATATTTTTCTATTAGTTGTCGCGTTTGCCTATTGCCTTTGTTTTGATGCCACTGCTGGTTCGTTTCAACTAAATTGGTTCGATTGCAGATCGTCGCCATTACCAAGAGCATCAATCTTTTTTCCTTAATAAGCGACTGCTAATCATCGCGGTACTTCTTACACCCTACGTGCCTTAGTGCATTACCAGACAGCAGACTAGGTGTACTACGCTCGATATACGGCTAATCAAGTTTACACTATTTGTGTCTTTCTTTGAGCATTGGAACGTTTCACGCAAGCAAGAGAAGAAATTTCGAAGCGTCTTTTTTGGCGACCTAATATTCTTCGATTCTCTTTTACACCCTTTAATATATGAGATAGTTCGAAACGGTCTTCTTGGCGACCTAGCACTCTCCCAATCGCTTTTATAGCGTATAATATATAGGACAATTACGTACATTTTTCACAAGGAGCTGAGGTTTACTTCGGCTTAAGATCATGAATAGTTTGCACTGAGAATGCGTTAAGTCATAAGTCTAATGTTCCAACTGGACTTAAAGAGCTCTCACAAGCATGTACGATCGACGCATTTTCGAAAATCGAACCTTAGATAACAGATTAGCAAAAACGGAATCGGTCTCACTTCCTAGCTATCTCCCAGTAAAATAATCGATACTTTGGGTGGAGAAACCATTTGCAAAATAGCTAAGTTCCGAAACAGAGTTTCGTGGAATAGAAAATGCAATCAAATTTTATGTAGGCCGTGTAGAAAATGCTAAGAAACATTTTGGTTTAAATCTGAACCAAAGTTAACAACATAACCTTCATATACCTGACTTGGACTTTTCATCAAAAGCCTTGTAAATGTCATTTGATCTCCGAGGAGTGTAGGGCGTCAAAAAGTGTATGTTTGCAAACAACGTAGCAATGCAAATTTTTATTTTTTATTGTATTTGTTTTAGTTTGCTGAATAGATGCGTTTATGGCGAGGATATGGATTCGCTCACGTTTAGCTCTGCTCATGCTAAAATTATACATTTTTCTCAAAGTGCGATTTGTCAAAAGCAAGCAAGAAAACGCAACGTTTCTTATATCCAAATGCAGCAAAAAACAAAAAAAAAAAAAAAAACAAACAAAAAAGAAAAACCATGTGGTTTGTTTTTTTTAAAAAAAAAAAAAAAACTTTTGTAATAAAAGTACATTATTAGGAATATATTAAAGTTAAAATTTTCACTTCATCGCTTTTATTGATACGTGCAATAATGTTAACTGAGAAAAGATATTTCTATTTTCATTTCACAAGATATTCAAGTTCTTTTCAAAAACATATGTTCGCGCATTTCAAGTTCTCTTACTTTTTTCTTTTAATTCTCTTCGAGATTTCGTGTTTTCTTTGTTATTTTTAAATCAATTATTTCTCTGTTTTTTTTTTTTTCTTTTTTTTCCTTTTTTCATGTTTTTATTATTAGTAATATTATACACAAATTTATTTCATTCTCGTTTTTATATTTTGTTTATAGTTTCCTTAATTATCTGTCTGTTTATTCGTTAATTTTCTGTCTATCTTGCTGACGTAAAAATCTGTTTAATATATTGAAAATCTTTTGTTTATATTGAAAATTGTTGACCATTCCACTTCATGCTGTTTTATTTGTTATAGACAGATACACAAATATATATATATATATATATATATATATATATATACCGAGAAAAATAACCCTATCAACGTTCGTTGCGTTGAACTACAGCGAAACAGTTCTCTCCATCTTATTCACCGAATTGTAAATATTTACTACTTGCGTCTTTGTTTTTTATTTTGAAGAAGTATTCAAAGGTTCTTCAGTACTTCTTTCTGAAATCTTTTGTAAATATGCAGATCGCATTTTTTTTCTTTGTTTGTAGGGATTTTCGCATATTTTGTTAAGAATATATTTTATGTAGAGAGGAGATAAGCATCCTACTATCAAGCCAGTGTTCGCGGGTTCAAACCTCATTACGGTTTGGCCGAAGCTACAATCATGGCCATGATACGTTCGTATGTACGCCCACAATGTAGAAGAAATCAAAACAATGTCGAAAAACACTGGGAGTTTATTCAAATTTTCACCTATAATTCTAGATCGATGAAAAGCTGGGCAGAAAGAAGAGTAGAAAAGGAAAGTGGTAAGACTGCAACCTTGTGAATGGTAAATGTGATGCCTTTACTGACTGGTGTGAAGCCACAAACACCGATTTAGAATTCACGACTCGTATCCAGTCGACTACGCGGCCGCCCTTTAAGTAATTCAGTCCTTTTCTCGAATTCAAAGACGACTGACTTACATTTCGATTCTTCGCAAAATTGACTGTTTCTAAGAAAAGGAGAAGGGCGAGTCGTTTATACGTCACGAACGTCAAGAAATCTTATATTTCCCAATAATTGAACAGACATTTTATCAAATTTATTAAAATTGTTTGTATGTAGTTTGGGAAAAAATTCGAGCTAAGATACGTAGCACCTAAGATAGTTAATGACAGACGAAAATCAATCGTCATTTGTGCTTGTCAGAAAAAAAAATTTAAATTTAAAGAAATCAGGGACATGTGTTAAACAAGCCCTTTTTCTGCTTTCATTATTGCTTGCTACGAGGACTCGAGCAGTTCGTTTTATTGGAGAAGTGTATGGGTAGCGTGAACGCACGCAAGCATTGCAGCAGTACACACGCGTATGCACTTATAATTTACTTTCGAATTCTACCGTTTCTCGCTTGCCTTTCGTTTCATTTGAGAAATGCGCCTACGGGCGTACAGCCATGCGCAAGTTTCACTTGTACACGCAGGGATACGCAAATAGTTTATTTTTGTTTATGCCATTTATCGATACGTTGATGAAGTACTAAATACAATTCTTTGCGTTGCAAACGTTATTATTACATGTCTCTATGGCTGGTTAAGTTTCAAACAAAAATATTGTTACATGCACTCCCCTTGGGCTTATGAAGACGTTTTCCCTGACTCTACGATTTTAAGGGCATTTTCTTTAGTCGTAGCCATATTGCAGAAATAATTTTTATATCTTATACCTTATTACAGAGAAGAATTGCGTATTTCTATACACATGTAAACAATAGATTTTCCGTTCCATATGATGCTATGTATCTATATATCGTACATTGCTCTTCCTCAGAAAATGTAATTGATCGTTAATGTCCATATTGTCTCATTCAGACATGTAAAATAAGCTTCTTGTTCTTCTTCTGGGCTTTCATATTGTTTGATATGCCGTAGTGTAAATATATATACATATACAAATATACATATACCTTCGATTAAGCCCTTTAAGGAAATTGGTATCCACTTTATTCCTTGTCTGTCAATCCAGATCCGTTCCGACATCTCTACTCAAGTCTTGTTGCTTGAATACTAATAGCGCAGCAGTGCCTGTTTAGAATTTTTCAAATCAGTTTATTTTCAATTTTTAAGTCGCGATAGTTATCTTATCCCTGGCATAGTTCACCAGTTCATTCAATCCACAGACAACTAATTCTTTTCAAAAAGCAATATATGTCTAACCTGGCGTCCTTTTAAAGTTCAAAGAGTCGTAAACTATTCTTTCGTTTCTTTTCATTTCTGTGTTGCGAAGACATACAGAAATGGTAGAGAGAGGAAGGGAGAGGTAGGTGGTGGATTCCAAATTCAAACGACTAGCAATAAATTCGTTAATTTTTCGGATATATTGCATGAGTTGAATCCCTTGCGCTTGTTATTCTAACAATTTGGGCTAAAGTGTTCCACAGTGCACAATACGATCGAATTACTGACACGCAAGTTCGAGAGTAAACGGCAAAAACATATATTTAATCGAAAAATTGATTTTTTTTTTTTTCGAAATATTTTTAGTCTTTCAGCCATTGTGAACCCCTTGTTTCTTGTCTGCTTATTTTCTTTGTCAAACTTGTTTAGGCGCTCACGGCAGCATTTATGCCAATTTAGTCTATACATGAGAAGCTTTGTGAGCGCCATTATAGTTTCAGTAGACATATAGGCAGACATTATAAATCGAGAATTTTACACTGACCAAAAAATTAGGCATATTTTGTCGGGTTTCGAAAAGAAGAGGTGTATGAGAGACTAAAATTTTTCTATTGTTTATATTCCGCACAGGCATCTCGTATTCTACTAGCGGTTTAATCAAGAAGTGGACTTTTCTTTAAAGTATGCTTCGCGGAATAGTCATCAGAGTCGCATAACTGATGAAAGAATATGCGATTTTTACGCCTTTATTGGAGGGTTCGACGGCCGTAAGAAGGCAAAAATATCAGTTTTTCTTTCTTTTCGTTTCTATTCTCTTGAGCGTGGTTTGAAGAGAAATGAAAGTCTTTTAGTTATCTTTAGAAAGGATTTCAGGTACGTTTTCGTTCTTCGTTCAATAGAAACTACGTCAATACATATCTCAACAATTCTACATTTCTTTTCGTTCATTTAAATCTATTTGCAGAATAATATCGAAAACTCGTCAATATAAGGCACATTGTATGTGAGAGAATTCGTTAAGCTTACTTGTGCGACGCGCATCACTTTCAATGAATATCTTTTTCCCGGTATCCAGTTGTTGTTTTGGATTTTCGAATTTCACTCAAATATATCATAGATAGGCGAACTTTTATTTTACAGTGCTTTTGAAAATTTAAATATCTCGTTGCTGCTGCTCATTATTTATTTTAATTTACGTCTTTCTTCGTGTATACAATTTTAATCAAATCAAGGTCAATAGCGATTATATCTGTGTACACATATTTCATTTTATCTTTTTTTTTTCTCTTCAAATTTTTATATCAACCCACCTGAAAGGGTGGCATATTCATTTTATATTCTGTTTGCAACTAATTAGATTTCTTATCTATCTGGCACTCTTCTAATACCGATAGGATAGCTAATCTATAAAAGCTGTTTTTAAAATAAATGATTCATATAATTACAAACGAAGAAAATGCCACTAAAGCCATTTATGCATTGAGGTTAACAAGTTGTACTCTCTCCATTGGACATCCATATAAACTATGTATACATTATATGTATATATTATTATTATTATTATTATTATTATTAATTTCGCCAGAGAAATAAATTCTAAGACTAAATTCTTAAAAGCACTAGCATCTAAGGCTATCGGCTTTTATTAAAAACTTTACCGCACTTGAGAGTCGAACCCACGACCATTGACTTGCTAGTCGAGATTCCTCGCCTTCGGCTACTCAGACGGATATAGGTATATATTAAACATTCCTCCAATGTACGATTTTATGTCAACTTTAATGCGTGGTGAAAGTTCAACTAGCTTTTCCAATCTTAGGCCTCCGGTTCCTTCTACAAATCCTTCACCTTGGCGAAAAATTGTTAATCACAATACGAAACTTGATACACACAGCAAGTTGAAAGTGAGAGCAATCGTTTGATTAATAGAAGGGAATATAAGCATTACCAAGACCACCAACCTAGCGATCAGATAATACCACAAGAGAAAATTGCATAAAAAGTATTCCTTTCACTAAAGATTATCATCACGTTTTATCTTTTCAGCCTTGTGGGTAGAATCGCTTACTGCAACCAAAAAGTAAATTAAAAATTCAACTAAGGCTTATCGAACAAGAACTGTTAAGAGGCGGATCACAAATTCTCCAGCAATCGAAAGTTGCTGTAAATGTTCATCAAAATCATTTTAAAAAATCTGATGGGAAATCAATCAAAATAAACATTTTCTCGTAAATTTCTTTGAAAGAGTCTTCAACGTTCGCCTTAGAAGCATATATAATTTTCTTAATTGTGTTATTTTTGAAAACGTTTCTGAAAACCAATTAATTTATGAGAACAATAAAAAGAAAATTTTTTTTCTACATATTATTTGAAACAGATTGCATTGCTGTTCGCCACTGCACTGGCTGCGAGAAGAAACTTTGCAAAATTTGTAATATTCGAACCAATAAGCCACAAACGATGTTTGACTTTTTAGCTCTATTTCGCTAATAGTTAAAGCGTCATCTGCAGCAAAGGTTGTGACCGGGAACAGTGTGCAACGGACAGCGGAAAATGTGACTGAATATGCGACTGTGTAGACGACTGTATATATGATCTGTTGGAATGCGATTCACGTAGATAATGTAGATTTTATGTTTGTATTCTTATTCTTAACATCAAAAAATAGTCAGTTCTTCTCAAAGTAACTCTTGTTCAATTAACTCATACCCACTGCCTGATATGAATACATACTTTCAGGACAAAAATCGTTGCTGCACTATTTTCAAGTTTATTTTAATGTTTCATATGCTAGGATTAAATCAAAAGCGCATTGAAACAGACTGCAATGCACTGAAAGGTCGGTTTATGTTGCTTTGTAATGTTATTGTCATGATAGAAGAAAATACTTAAAGATAATTCTTTTTTAATTTTCATGCGTATGTCGGCTCACTGATACCAAGGAATTTCGTAGATAATAGATTATTTAATTATGTATTTATTTATCAAGTGTAAATTATATTAGACACATGATTCGATTCTAGCCGAATATGCTAATATGCTCACATAATTATAAATTAAAAAATTTACATTTTTATTGAAAACCTATTCGAATAGATTTTCACTTTAAAGGCAGCCATTTTTGGTAATCGAAGTGCAATTGCGTTAAGCTTGGAAAACAATCCGATATACCTATGTAGCCTTGTAGGTTTTCAACGCATTTTTAACACATCTACCGGTAATGCCTGCAAGAAAAATTCGTCTGGTACCTGATTTGAGATCCGAGATTGTTGAAATTATCGTGACCTTGTGTTTTATTGTATTTCCGCGTTTCCAGCTATACTGATCCGTTCAGGCAATATATATGTATATGTAGTCATATACATTCAATTTTATTTATTTTTGTATGGCAGGTATTCCACCTGATTTACGCCGACTGATCACATATTTCTACATTCTTGTAAAGGTTGCTAGCATAAATATTATACCATTTATTAAGATATAGTGCCAATATTTCAGTTATGGTATGCTGGAAGTTATTGGCTTTTCCTGAATATAATTTAAAATTACAGATGAAACTCGGCTCAGGTTCACATATCATTCTAATTACAATTCTATCTTTAACTAGTTTCGTGGGTTTGTATATTCTGAGCTTTAGTCCACCACGATATGGAATCATTCCCTCAACTAGCGACAAGGTTTCAGCGGGAGTGTAGGCTTATTTGAGACGAAAAGAAAATTAACGGTTACCGGTGCAGACAGATGTACGCACACGGACATAGCGGGTACACGTGAAGTTTAACGAAATGCACAGATATGGCCACACGATAGGTAATGGCTTACGAGCATCTCGATATTTATTGATCATAGCTAAATAATCCTTTCAAACAGTAAGTTGATCTCTCTCTCTCTCTCTTTTATACAATTAACGATACATTTATTCAAAGCGTCGAGTAATTTCGGACTATTCAGTAGCATCAGTCTTTTTACTTCTAGTTAAGCTTCAATTTCGTAATCCCACGTCGCACACTTTTCGAATGAGTACGATTCTGCGTCGTTCCATCTCCCTAAACTGCATCAATTGCGTTTTAAGCAATATCTCTAGTAAGTCCATAATATATCAAAACGTTAGTGGATTTACTTTATTTTACTGTGCCTGACTCTCTGCTCATTAACTGAAGTTGAATTGCGATCTTTAAAAAATTAGTTTAAGATTTTGAAAATCGATATAACACACCCCAGGCTTTGCTCTATTCACTCATACTATTGAAAGTAGGGAAGTAATTAGAATATTAACCCTTAAACGCAAAGTGCTGTAAATGCGATCCTATTCTCAAAACTTCATATCTCTCTATATGTCAAGTTTTGCAGAGTTTTTTTTTTTAATCCTTAAATACATTATGTCCCCAATTTTATTTTGTTTTATTTAAATTTATTTACAAATTTAATTTGAAAATTAGGTAAACCTGGAATGTGGACAATTGGCAACAATATGCAGTTAAGGGTTAGTACTAATGTTTCCATCATTTCACTTTCGTGCATACACGCGAAGGCAATCATCAAAAAGGCATTGTATGATGCTGCCAAGCGTTGTGTATCAAGATTTCAACACAAACTGAACGCGAGTATAATATAAAAAGTAAATAGAAAAGTTGAAAACCAATGTAAACAAGTTGTAAAGTTTCAAATGTTTATATCGAGAGGTATCAATGATACAAAACAGATATTTCGGAAAATTATATTGTTATTAAAGAAAAATAAAATGAAGTAATAAGAAAAACGTATGTCATATGTCTGTTCGTCATTACACTTATCGCTGTTGCACTTATCAGGGAAAAATACGTCGCAACTTGCATATATTCTTGATCAGAAGGAGGGCCGAGTAGATTAGCCAGTTGCCAGCCAAAGGGGGAAAAGCCATTTGTAACCTAATTTTTTGAAGAGGTCCCAAATTCGTGAATACCTATAAGTCAATTAGATATTCATATATCATTCATCTATTTGTAAATACACAGAAAGATGTATGAAAAAAAAAAAAAACAATTTTATGATCCTGAGAACTTTTACAGAACAGCACAGAAGGACAGCCTCAATTAACAAATTTTTATTTCCTTTTTTTTTTTTGGTTTGTTCATGAAAGTCGGAAATATCTGCAATGTGATGATTATTGATGAAAAGATACGTCTAAGCTGATTTCGCATTGTCCTTGGTGAAGAATACACGAATATTTTCTGCATTTTACTTGGAGTAGACAGCACTTTCAATATTAGTCCGGCCGATGGATGCGTGATCAGGAATTTTGCTTTATAATAAAAGCGCGGATTTCTATTTTGCTTTGTCTTTTTTTTTTTTTTAAATTTTTAAGTCAAATTTAGGCTATTATTTGCGCCGTTTCATCGGTTTCAATTTGATTGGAATAGTTATTAAACATGCAGTTTACAATACATAGATTATTCTTTCGCAATATTTTTTGTTGCTTTTGGGGACTTTAGTAAGAGATGGACGGAGAGAGACGTGCTTATATTAAGTTAAAATATCGTGGTGATGGAAAATGTATATACTTCTGTGTATGTTGTTCAATTTTTCTATGGCTTTGAAGATTCCAGTAACAGATGAAGATGGGATGAGCAGATACAGAGGCTGACCAGCCATATAAAAGACGATGACTAAAGTTTATAGAAATTTAATATGCGCTAACACAATGTAAAGTACGTGCATAGTACACGTGGAATCTAAATCGCCATAATAGAAAACGATTTCCCCAAGGATAGTAAGGAACGTGAACGAAACCCAGGCAAGTTTGAACATGCGGCATAAGAGCCGTTGCTTAATGAAAACTTGCTCGCTGCACCAAAAAAGTAAGACCAGTTCATTTTTTTTCCTTTTTACACCTATTGAGCAAAGAGCTTGACGCATACGACGCATAACACTGAAACGATATTCTTTCTTAACATTTTCGACCCAAGAAAGGATTTCGTAGTTCGCAATAGTCGGAGAAGCTGACATTTGCAGTTGTTGCAGATTCTTCCATCTTGGCTCGCCTTCTGCATGACATTCGAGCAAAAGACCTTCTTGTGTCGTACAGAACCAAGCCCAACTGGAACGCTGACACCGTTGATTATGTGAAATTTGATACAGACGTCGCCGTAGTCGAAGTCAAATGAAAAAACTCATAGAA
Organism: Glossina fuscipes; assembly: GCF_014805625.2. Taxonomy (NCBI): domain Eukaryota; kingdom Metazoa; phylum Arthropoda; class Insecta; order Diptera; family Glossinidae; genus Glossina; species Glossina fuscipes. The sequence continues at coordinate 131,729 of NW_023998443.1, forward strand.
TTTTGATATGTACGTTTGTGTTAAATTTCTGGTAACTAGTCTTAGATCTAAGAGCAAAAGTATAACCGCACCTGTCAATGGAGCGTTTGTAAAACATAATAAATGTTTAACTACTAAGCTTCTTCCATTCATAATAAATAAGTGTATTTATGAGCATATTAGAGATTGCTTTGATTGCGTTATTTAACTTTAGCTGGAAAAAGGAAGAAAATCTTAATCTATTATTTTAACATTAATATAATTTACGATCATAAACTCTTTTTGATTTGTACAAATAAATAGGCCACAATTTAACCATAAATAATTAATGTTACAGAAAAGGCTCAATAGCATGTTCAGCAACATTTAAAAATGAGATTGCTCTTTATTATAAAAGGGTTTTGCTGTTAGAATTTTGTTGTTTCTTTACTTAGATGCTAACGATAAGCCAGGGCCGCTGCTTGCCGTATCGGTAGATTTATTTCAGCAGTTAATAGAAGTCATTTATTAGAAAAATTAAATAAATTAATAAATTAGAGAAAAGGTTTTTAATTTACGCAGGGGAACTAAAATTGCGGAACCGAAAGTCTGTTAGGGGAAGTTCTTATAGTTGTAGCGTTTAAGCATTAGGCAGACCCTTGCTCCGTTATTGAGATGTGTAAAATTCAAAATATTGACATTGCTTAAATCAAGGTCACTCGTCCGTCTTAGAAAATTTAAAACCGTTTATGCTCCACACAACTTGTGGTGCAAGGATATGTTAAGGTTTTGTGGTGGTATGCAATACATCCACAAGGCTTTTCCTCTTGGGCTTTACTCGCGCTCATTACTATCTAAATGGTTCAGAATCACTATCTAAATGGATCTAAGTTTGTATGTCGATCTCTTCGTCTTGTATTCTTACGTTTAACATGCAGGCCGCAATTTTCGAGATATTTTCATGAAATTTGGTGCACAAGCGTGCTTTGATAGAAGGACGAATTCTCTCTTTCCCTTTGACTCTATATATAATCGCGTTTGCATGGGGTTGAATGGTGCGCGGTGATCCGCTATAGTGTTTTTACATTACGATGGGGGCATTAGTAATTCGCCTTAAGCCATGTAGATAATGCTTTGTGCACTTGGTAATCATGATATAATATTAATGTATTCGTATTCTGCACTTATTCATACTTATAAAATATGCATTTTGCTTTTCTTTTTTTTTTTTCTAAATACAAAAACAATAAAATCTATATATACCGCAAAAAGTTTCATTAAACATAATAGACTGCACGTAAGTACAGTATATATATATATA
>NW_023998443.1:133017-221934 GCF_014805625.2 Glossina fuscipes
ATATATATATATATATATATATATATATCTAGAACAAGTAAGAAAGTTGTATTGGGCGGGGGCCGATCCCCGCATACACACCACTGTGCTTCGACATTGTGTTCTTCAAGTTCTTTTATTTGATACCCATATCGCGGGTATTATTAAGAAAAGAGTAGTTGCGGTGTCTATCATATTCATTTTAGAAACAACCTATTTTTGTGCAGATAATATATCTTCATTTGGGGAACGTACAAAGTAGAAAATGTCAGCCTTCTAACTTTAATAGTTTTCGAGTAACGAGGAAAAATGCAAAAGTTTACGCTCCGTTGTTCCTATGACCAATTTGGTCCATTTTCGATACCAACCTCCGTGCAGAAACTTTCAATGTTTCTACCAAATTTGAAGTCGATTCGATGAAGTCTTCATTTTTGCCACAAGGAGAGTGCCAACAACGCACACCACACGGACGGACCGACAAGGCTAACTCAACTCAGAATGTCAGGCCAATCAAGAATATATATACTTAATAGGGTCTCTGAAGCGTCCGTTTGGGTGTTACACACATTACGGTAAAAAACAAAATGTGTGCACCATCCTACAGTGACGGGTATTAAAAATAGATGTATGTTGTTTTATGTTGTATTCTTTTTCATTTTCTCCCTATTACATTGTTACGAAAATGTCATATTTAATAATTTTAGTTTTCATGAAAGTCAGTCGATTTTCTAAGAAACAAAATTCTAAAGAAAGAGCAAAAGCAGTTATTCATTCAGGCACGTTATCTGTGTCATGCACCTGGCGACTGGCATGAAGTTAACAACAATCTAGCGGAAAAACGGAAAAAAGCATTAGAAATGTCGCGATGAATTTAGACAATGGTAATTATTCTCAAGCTTTTATATACAAAACTGTTTTCTGAGATGTATCAGACTTACAGTCATCCAAGAAAAGCAGCCCATATCATGAGTACACTTCTTCCCGTATCATTTCTAATTAAATTTATTTTTGTTTTGTCGTTTCAAAGCATATTTCTCCACTTTTCTTCATCCTTTCTTCATCAACGCTACTCTTCTTTTAACCCTTAATTAATTCCACCTTTATATCTTGGCCATACTATTACAACTCTGCAATTGTGGTCGAATGCTCACTATAAAGCACATTCTCTGTGACTGCCTTAACTTTTCCTTGCAATACAATATATTACTTTATTAAAACTACTAGGCTCAATATCTAATGTACTTTTATAAATGAGAGCCAATAGCCTGTGTTGCTAATGCTCAATGCCTTTTCTTTAGTCTAAGAATGTATTTCATTAGTCTAAAATTGTAGTCATAATAATAATAATAATAATAATAATTTTTAGTTACGTTTCTGAATACTTATGATTGACCATGCCTTGTTCTCTCGTATGTTTTAGTATCTGAATCCCTTGGGTAAGATATTTATGCAAATCTTTTCTTAAAGGGTAGGCTACAATTAGAGGAAAAGGACTTAGTCTAATGTTTATATAAATTCATCCTTGTTTAAATCTTTCTATTGATATAATTAATACTTCAATATTTGTAACGACCGTTTATGTATGTTTATCTAAATATATATATACATATATATATGTATATTTACACATATATACATATATATAAATGGCAATGGCATGCAACGAGATGATTTCGCTTCAGCAATGTAATGCTTTTCAAATTTATATATATATATATATATATATACAGTTACAATTATACAAAGCATACTGAAATTTGGAGAAGAGTGGTAAGAAAGCACAAGTAGACAAATAATTCTTGTCTGTGACAACGAAGTAAACGTAGCGAAAAATCAAAAGCTAACAAAAAATGTCTAAGGAGTTTTATTATCCTTGTTATTATTTGGCAACATTAATGTGGGTTAAATTGAATTCTTTTGCTCCGCCTTCTTCTGCTTACCATCGTTGCTAAGGCACAGTGTGCTTAGCAAATAACAAAAACTCATCCCAGTTAGTTCAAAAACTCAGTAAATTTACTAAATATATATTCCTCGCTGTACCACTCTCGCAACGGAGCAAAGGAAAAATAATGGAAATCACTAATAAAGTTGTATTAGTTTTAGAATGAGCCATACGGTACACGTTCCCCGAAAAGCTGCCGCAAAACTATGAAAACTGTTTAATTGTAGGTTAATTGTATTGCACTCGCGGTCGCTGTTAAAATTTTATGAATTATATTTGCGATTTTTAAACTAAATTTGGCGCCTTAAGCATAATTGCGTATAATGAACTGGATGAACGAATGCGTCGATCTTGTTGTTTAACACTTTATAAATTTCAAATTTTACTACTATAAGGATAATGGAAACAAATTCACTCATTGTCGAAATCTTTTCCTATGATAAAATTCTCCCGGCATTGCATTTGACTTGGGCTTCAAAATTCAAGTTCCAAGGTTTTTAAATCAATGCAGGAGGAGATTGGAAATCCTCCAGATCATGGCTCTATAACTCAATAAAACAAATCTTTTGAAGACCTTTCTGTCAAGCAGATCCGTTTCTTTAAAGACCAAACGCTTAGGGGTTCCTGTATTCGTGTAGTGCTGTGCCGACCAGAGAGAAGAAGAAGTCAACAAAGAGAAAAACATGGGAAAAGGCTCCAAGCTAGTGGGTCTGTGTACCCAATGGGTAAGTTTTTGCTTGTACGATATGCTTGAGCATTCACTGTAGCTACGCCCACAATAAACTTTATCGCACTGAGATTTGAACCCGCGAACATTAAATCGCGGTTCTTACCTACTCGGCTACTCTTGCGGATTATTCAGGTGCTAGGGATGAGATACAATTAAAAGACTTATTAAAGAGTTAAAATTGTGCGCAGTACGTATAAAGAAACAGTTTGACAAGAATGTATGACATTTTACAGCAAACAAGAAGCGAGAGTCTTGGATACTTACTTGATTGGGTAACCGGAACACGCGCTTTTTTTTTCTTTTCAAATAGAGATTGTGGTAACAGGGAAATGGGGAAGGGCAAGACCTTTTTTACAGAGCACTTTGGGCAGGCTTTGAAATGTATAAAGTAATTTTGGGGATTGTAAGCCTTGACAATAAAAGTGTACATGTCGGTTATATCGTTACGAATGGTAAATTTGTGTGATTTTGGGAATATTGATAACAAATAAGGCCAAGATGCGTGGATGGACGGACAACGAGAGAATGAGAAATGGCTAAATTCATTTGGAAGCAACTTATGCATACATGTATACATATGTATGTATGTATACGTTTGCATAAATGTACTTGCATATATATGCGTATAGGGTCTGTAACACGTAGTTCTTAACGCTGCTAGGGAAATAATAATATTTGAATACCTGATCTCCCGGCTGTAGGTGCAAAAGAATACCGTAGAATGGGTAAGTGAAGAAAAGAAACCAATTCAGAACTTGGATTTACATTTTGAAAATATAATAACGGCACCTAACACCAGGACGAAACCTAACCACTCTGCTACATACTCCATGGCGTACAATTTAAGCTATAATCGAATTTAATGCGGTTAGGAAGCGGAAACATTTCGTAAGCAAACATTTAATAGAGCTTGCCATGTACCCTCATCAAGTGTGAAATGGGAATTTTTTTTTTTTTTTTTTTTTGTAAACTTTTAGCCTAATCTTCGAAGTAGGTTTAGCTCTTTACCTCTTTCAATTCTGTTTAATGTGACGACTGCCTTATTGCCTATTCCATACCTTTTCTCTTCTTTTCTTTTTTTTTATATAAGGATTTTAATTTCCTTATCGCGATTGTTAATGAAGGAGTAGGGTAGTGTGGGGTTGTGTTTTTATCAGCTTGTTAACAAATTTTTCCAATAAATCACAAGAAATTATAGAAGAAATGAAGATATCGCAATATAAACAACAAATCTTGCACCTTAGCAGTATCGGAGGAGTGAACTTTACATTTGTGAATGACAAAGCATACAAATCGATGTTGTTACGCATCGCTGATAACATCACATAAACGTCAGACAATGGTATGAGCTGTCAAAGCTTGAAAGTTTGTGGAGACCATGTCGCACAATGCCATATATATATATATATATATATATATATATATATAGTTTGCATATACAGACTGCCATCTGGGGAGCAATTGTGGATTGTACGCAGCGCAGACAACATGATAAGTACAAGCAAACACATGTACAGACGGACGTACATACAGCAGACCCTGTACACATGGCTGGGTGACTTGCTGGTTGCTGCTGCACGTTGAGTAGCATTGAATGAGAAATAATTTTATTCACGAGACTACAATTCGCCCTCGATTTTCTCTCCATCAGCGTTGTTACTCTTTCTTATTATATCTCTTCCTTTCTTACTAGTGGCATGACATTGAGTATTTTGAATGAAACGCTTCACTTATTTCAATTATTTTTCATTGCTGCTTGTGTTTTAAATATTTATCAATCACTAGAGTTTGTTAACTTTTTGTTTCATCATCTACTATACTCACTCCTTCTGTTTTCACATTCTTATGCTTGCGTGTATCCGCATACACTTAAATATCTTCAATTTTTTAGTTCCATTTTTTTCCCCCCATATTCAGGTTTGAGTTGTTGTTGCTGTTATTGTTATTTTCTTCCTGTTGCGTTAGCATTTAATTCCTTTTGTTTTCAATTTCGCCCATAGGTTGTGCCTTCGAGCTATGGATGAAAACGTTTTTATTTTGTCGAAGTTTAAATAATTGCGTGAGCATAACAAAAAAAAAAAAAAAAAAAAAACATAGCAAAGAGTATTTAAAAACAAAATTATATATATATATAAATTTTCAGACCCTTGAGTTTTTCACTTTCTGTTTAATTTTAGAAAATTAAATTTTCTATTATCAGAAGAAGAGAATACGGAAAGAATTTTTGATTCACACATTATTGCCTGCTCTATGAATAACAAATAAGTAATTTTCATAAACCGGGTAAAACAGGTATCTGTAGTCTATTGAAGTTAATAAAAAAAAACTTCAAAAGTACACTGCGTACAATAAAAAAGAAACTTGTCGCACCCATTGTTAAAATGCAAACATTATTATTATTATTATTATTATTAATTTCGCCAGAGAAATAAATTCTAAGACTAAACTCTTAAAAGCACTAGCATTAAAAACTCTACCGCATTTGAGATTCGAACCCACGACCATTGACTTGCTAGTAAAGATTCCTCGCTTTCGACTACTCAGGCGGATAAAATGCAAACATAGTTGTCGAATATGAGAGCATATATATGGATGTGTACAGCGGCGAAATCGCGTCCTCTACTTCCCCCTGTTAACGTCAAGGCAGCCCAGGTTGAAATATACTTGTATTAGCGGCTTTATTACATCAATCAAGTCAAGGCGCAAGCAGAGTCCTTATATGGAATGGTGTCAAGTAAGATCCTGCAGTGATTAAATCTTTCCTACTAACTTTGATCGATTGTTTACACTTGAATTTGATTTAGTTTTTAAAAAAAACTGCCTTTAGATCCACATATCTATAGTGTTCGGCTCATCTTTCAACTGAAAGTTGATAGCGTTGATTTCTGTTTGGGCGTGAAATACTCTATTCGTTCGTGCCCAAGTCATGTCTTTTTCGTAGAATTTAAAACAACGCCTTCAGAAAATTACTAAATCCTAGCAACTAGCTCTTAACAGGTAAGTTAGCTTTCGTTTGAGATCGTAACCGTTTATCTAGATCTCGTAGTCTAGACCTGTCGTATTTGGCGCTCATGTCGAATTCTGCGTTTCGCAGCATGGCCTTATAAAGTGACTAAACTAAGCTTCACTACATCCTAGTTCGCCCCTTACTGTGCTGTGAGCAGCGAATATAAGGCAGGAGCACTTTTGAACCGACGGATTACTTAAAAATCTCTTATGGCAAAACGGATGGATCGTGCATTCACTAAGAGCGATCGTTTTCATAAAACCAAATTCTATGAAATCGCTTAGGTTTGTTGTTGTGAAAATAAGAAAAATATCAAGCGTGAATTGTTTGCGTTTTCAAAATCGGTCCTTAAAAATGCTAAACAGTTGAAGGAACAAAACATACGAGTAATTGCATATAAACACTTGCAGAATTTTTCTACGTGTATAAAATAGAATTATTGTCAAAAGCCTATCTCTCTTCATATTACGCTCGCATAGATGCATAAATTTTAAATGAAACTCATCCTCAAGAGCGACTAAGCAACGTTTACTTTCTATTCATGCCGTAAAAGTGAAAAATGAAGTTAATTTTTTGCTCATTAATATATTTACATGGTTGGAATCATCTCTAAAGAGAATGAATTATTATTAGACAAAAGGTGAAAGGAACTTTTACATTTATTGATGTTGGATGGGCGGGTGATTACATGTTTGAAATAACCAATTACTGCTGCTAGAGATTTAAATGTTTTCAATATTATGTTCTCGTTAAAGCATGTAAATGGTGTTGCTGCTTTCCATTATTAGCAAGATGATGGAATGTAAAATGCTTCAACTTGCCTAAGAACTTCCTGTTTGATCGGAAAAACCTCTGGGAAAATTGAAACAAGGCTTTATCTGCCTTTATTACGTGCATGCAAGCATTGCCTGCGCTTTGCTCTTGTTCCTCAAACCCAAACTAAAGACGCTATGTAGCTATGTAACTCAACATAGCCATGTTCATGTCCTGCTTGAAGTCGCTCGGTAGATGTAATTAAGTAAGCAACAGGACAAACATTCTCAAAAATTTTCAAGTATTATTTCCTCGACCAGACATTTTCTTAAAAGCTACTTAACCTTATAATCAAGTGTTTGTATGTATTTCGAAGTGTATAAGTGTTGCACAAGTATATGTTAGTTCTTTGTTGTTTAAAAGAAAATTGTAAACAACTTATACCGTATATGAGAGGAAGGAAGGAAGGAAGGAAGGAAGCAAAACCGATTTGTAACTATTTTATTTTAATTTTTTGATAAAATATTTTATACATAAGTAACGATACTATTACCTTACGATCAGTATCTCTTACGTATGTACGTATGTATATGTATGTTACATGGTCAAAAATCTTTTACAGGTTAATTGTTTTATTGCATTTTGTGCATATTAGATAATTTTTCCAAATACAATACCAAAAATTAAAAGCAAGTTTATGTTTATTACAATTAGGATTTTTTTAAAGAGATGCGATAACAAGCTTTCCCTTTCGGTTTTCATGCTGCCATGTTGTATACAAGTGTAATTTAAAAGAAGTAGAAACTGAATGCTGGACCAACCACCATCTTTGAAAATTCTGCACCAGCCTACAGCCGTTTATGCAACGATTTTTGAAAATAAGATATTGCAGTGGAAGTAGACAAAAAGCCAACCGATCCGAACTATTTTCAACAGTGTTTGTGCTTATGTTAAAACATGTCGAAGTATCAAATATCACCAAAACATCTCGAAAAATGCTAAGATTGCAAACAAGAAAACGGAATATAGACAAACGGACGGATAGACAAACATAGACCGTCATAATAATGGACATTGCCTCCAGTCCTTCTGTGTACGTTATATATCTATAAAAACTTAATATGCCCTTGTACCACAAGCGACGTACGGTGCAAAAACGCTATTTGAAAGGACTTTCGTGATAGAACGTATCAGTCAGTCAATCAGTTTAGAATTGATCATTTTCTTTTCCAGGAGAGTGAGAAAACTTACATTGCCTGAATAGATCTTCAACTTAATGGATCTTCAACTTTTACTGCTAATCCCGTCTTATCACAGCCTCAAATGGTTAAGGATTCGGAATTCTTTTCCTTGCAATCATTTTATTACTGTAAGTTTTACAAACAGAACGCAGGTTCTCTTACCTCTCCAACGCCAGACTTTCTTACTTATCATCTTCCGCCGACTTGTAATATCAAAAAGTAAAGTAAAGCTTGCAAATTTAAACCCGAGACCCACATAATACATCATATGTACCTTTACAAATTTTATTTAAGTTTACTAGATATGCAATTCTGACCCATAGTTGGTCCTAATTGCCGCCAGAGCGTGCAAATGGCGCCATTTTCTCTTGTCCGCACCTTCTGTACAAAAATTGCATTTTCGCATTTACATACGTATGTGAGCCGTTGAGAGACAAACGAGATCGAAAACAACAAACTGACGATGCTAAATATTCGTGAAATCCATAAGGGTTTCTTTTGTCAATGCATTTTCCTCGCTTTCGATGGTAACTATAAGCTTATATTCGATAAGAATTCACGATAACGTGATGGTACATTTATGGTGGCATCTCGTACATAATGTAAAGACTTGACTTTACTTCTCTTGGGGAAAATCAATTCATTCGTTTATAAATGCGATTTAAAAATAATAAGAAACAAAATTACGCGCACTCGATCTTTGTGTATAAAATTTGTTAGATTTTATTGTTTTCCTTTTTCTTTTTTTTTGGAGTTTTTTACTAATGGCAAACACGTACTCAATGTTCTGAGCAAAGTTCTTTTAACGGTGGTTATTTGCTCTTGCCATTATTTCAATTTCCGCCGCAGACATTGTATTAGTTGGACCAAAGAACTCGCAGTCAACAGCAACAGCAACAGCAACAGCAACTGTCTTCATCATGGAAAAAATTCACTGTTTATGTTTTCGAATTAACTGTGTATGTGTATGTGTGTGCGTATGTCTTCATGTTTCAGTTTTCTTCCAACAAAATAAACTCAACATTCATTAAAGATCCATAAATGCGAGACTACTACAGAAATCTATAAAATATATATGTCTATATATAACATATATGTACACACATACGCATATATATATATATATATATATATATAACACACAACATAACACAATATATATAACATAACAGTATTCTCTTCGTTCATTATATCTTTCAGTGCAAGTCTATAATTTATGTAGTGTACGCGTAACTATATCAAACAAGGACATGTACATGTGCGTATGCACAAATCGATAATAACGCGGTTATATGGACTGGGCCCGGCAAGGGCAGTCATGATTTCATTAAATTGTTGCTTCGGATCACAAATATAAAATTATTTGCGCAGGATTTTCATTAAGCTATTTGAAAGTCTTCTTCGGTATCGCTATCTAGCACATGCCAGATATGGGGGCCCCGAAACGAGTAACTCTCTAGCGGCCCTAAGAGATTTCAGTTAGTCGTTATTTCTATTCGCATGTTTATATTTTGTAATCTCCGCAATCCGATTCACATGCATATAAATACAAGCAAGAATATATATACATATATATACATGTACATAGATATATGTATAGCACACTTGTATGTATGTTCATATACATGAATTTTCTTTGCAATACTGTCACGTATTTTACGATGTTTTAACTAAAGCATATTAAATAAAGGCATGGATGGGTCTGTGTGAATGTAATAAAAATTTTCAGGAAAGGATAACACGTTCAATATTGGTTGAGTTTTTATTACTCATACGCTATGTTTTACTTACACCATTTTTATTAAAATAAAATAAAAGGAACATAATATTGCTTCTACATTAAGGCGAATTTTTGTACACCTTATAGCAAATTTTTGAAAAAATTTTTATAAGCCATCTGTCATGACTTATCAATGCCCATTTTTATGTGGAGAAAGTTTATTTCATACTTATACCCTACATCACTTGTGGTATAAGGGTACATAAGTTTTTGTGTGTGTTGTTGGACTCATCTCTTATTATACCGATCGATTTTGATTCGATTTTTGCATTGATCTAATCTTGTCTGTCCATCCATATAAAGAATGAAGAATTTATTAGAAATTATCAAATAATATGTTAGTGTTTGTTACATTACTTCTTCTTCTTACTACTTCGTCTTTTTAGAAACGTTTCTGAACAAGTGAAGCCATCAACGTTTTGTAAGTGACCCTGAATCGATGTAAAACGCTTGTATATAAGTAGATCTTATTTTGTTTCTTTTCTATTATTCTACGCAGAAGGCAAAAATCAAGGCTTCGATCGAACAAGAAACAAAACGTGAATATGAGGAAAACTTATGCTATTTGAAGAAGTTTGGTTGGGTAGAAGGAGAGCAAATGCATCTTGGCATCTTTGCGGACATGATCCAGACATGAAAAAAAACAGACGTACATGTAGATATCTCGGTTTTCCTCTAAGTCGATACCAGAGTATCGATTATTGGAATAGATGCTTGCATGTATGGTATTCGACGACATCTATTATCGAAAGTGATAAAGCAATGCCAAGCACGAATGTACACAATGGCAGTCACTAAGCGTAGCACGTAGCATGGCTTCGCTTCACGCGGTTTCCAAATGCTAAAGAACTATGAAAATGGACTGATGATAGGCTCGCTGCCAAACCAATATCTTTCTTTCGACACGGTATCGCCACGTCACTAGAAATAGGAGAAAAAGTTGTAGAAAGTGATGGAAAATATTTTGACTCATATATATTGCACCAATTTCTCTCAATCAGTTCCCTTTTTCCTATAAAGAATAGAAGGGAAGCTATATGTCACAAATCTAATGAAAAACTTTAACTTATAATCGGAAATGAGTTTTTGGCAAAAACGTGTAAAGCAATTACTTGTAAAAGTTTCAGGCTACCTATGGTCGCTTAACGTTGTTTTCTTTTTTCTCTGCTTTTTTTTTATACGTAGTTAGAAATTTAGTTAAGGTGGCTTCATTGTGTTTCGTTACAAATTTTTAAGGTAATTAAAGTCAATTTTCTCATGTATATATAATAAAATTTCTATAGGAGCAAATATGTTAAAACCGAATTCGATACATACGTGCATGTGTATGCGAGCGAATAGAAATAGTTGCCTGCCCGTTTTGTGCGTTTGTGTATGTGAATGTGTCCATTTGTTTGTGTAAATGTATACAGCCCTGCATGCAAGCAATTTTCTAAACATTTTACGCTTCATCTGACAAACATAATGTACCCTAATGTCTAATATTGCTTGTTACTGGGTGCTCCTGCTGCAAGCAAACATGTTTAACTTGATTTATATTTTGTTTCGTTTTCGTTCATTATCTTTGCTGACCTCTGACCAGTTGTTGTTGCTGTTCCCGTTGCTTTAAAAAATAAAAATCCTTTCACAACCTTTGATTCGAACATATATAAAGATACAGAGCTATTTATAATCGATGTATTAGTGAAAAACAACGTAAAAAATTATCTTATTAGTTGGTCAGTATAAATGAGAAAAAAAAATTGAAAAAGAAAAAAAACGGGACAACAGAAGCAACTAACAAACATATTAAGCATGTCGATGCCACACCTTACGGCTAAACGTTGTTAACTCATTTGAGATTAACAAGAACCAAAAAAAAAAAAAAGAAAAAAAAAACGAAGAACGAAGAATAAAGGCAATATAAAAATAGAACAGGAAAATGTTGCAATCATAACATGTTTTATAAATAATAAAATAAAAAACTTTAACAATAAAACTCACAAGTAATGCATAAAAATGCCGAACAATAGCAATAGAGAGACGTGTCATTATTTCAATTGGTTTTTAAAATATTTGTGAAATCTACGTTAGATGAAGTTAACAATTTTGAGAAGCAAAGTGTGTCGCTTGGCACCTTTACACTTAGGTCATAGAAGCTATTAACGTAGATATTGATTTTACTTATTTATTTTCCTTTTTATAAAACAAAATTATTTTTATACCCATTATCGAGTAGATGTGTAGGTTGCTGTCGTAGAGACTGAGCCCTACGTTACCCAATGGCACACGGAATGAGAAAGAATCACTCAATCTCCACAGGGCTCCAATGTACTTTCGGAATAAGAGCATGTGTATGTGTATGCTCTCCTTTTGACGTAAGCGAAGCCTATCTAACACCTCAAATGTTTAAAGTTCCCTTGATTTTGGGGACTAGTACAAGCCATCACGAAATTCCTTGAAGGACCCATGATTGAACAATGGGGGAAACTAAATTTAAGGTATCTTTCTTAACATCATATATTATGCGAATTAATGTGAATATTAACTTTCGATCTCTAAAAAATATTAAATTGAAAAATAGCACATACGCTTCCAAGGACCATCGAGCGAAAATAGGTTCCGGCGCACTTATAATTAAGGACACACTTGTAATTAAGAATTAAGAAAATCCTTCATAATTCTCGTGGGTAACTTGAAGGTTGCAGACATGGAAGAGTCGTCAGAAAACAAAATACAATGCTTAAAAAATGTATATTATGATCAAGCCGCTGAGGCACAACTTGATAATACAGTAAGAGAACAAATAAGCAAAGAAGTCAAACAAGGGCGCAGTCTTTCACCTTTTTTGTTCAGTATATACTCCAGGTGTACATTCTTAGAAGACTTTAATAACGTCTACGAAGATGACACTATTCTTCTGATAGATAGTTCAGATAGTCTCCGATCGTTGGCATTCAATAAATAGAATGTGTACAAAAATTTAAACGTCTTGGTTGCTGGATTAACGAAAACTGGGGTCTCTTTATGGAAATCAAATACCGAGTAGAAGAAGCGAGAGTGAAGTGATTTTACTTTGATAATTTATATCCCTTCAGCCCGAAAATATAATATGGACACACAGCGCCCATAAAGCTGACAGGCCCCCCAAAAACATCCAAAAAAAAAAAAAACACCCGCAGGTTGAACACAAAAATACAAGAATGCCTTTCGAAAGAGTTACATAGGCATATAGAAAATGGATAGTCATGCTTAAATGGATTAAGAAAATGATTCTGAATCGATTACTGGAATAAAAAGTGTACTTATACCAAGTCCTTCTAGGTTTCATATACATATAGTATATGTAATATATGTTTATCCTAAGTAGTGTAGGGCATAAAATGTAGCTCACTTTGCCAAGGACACATCCAGTTAATGGCATTTCTTGATGTCTTTACTCGAGTGCGTTATGAAGGGAGCCATGAGAATTCGCTCGCCTGGTATGGTGTGTAGTAAGACTAATATTAACAAAATTCGGAGAAAATTTATCAAATTATTAATAACACAAGGTCAGCAAATTCTTTAAGAGCGAAATGTCTTCTTAAAGCAATAATAACGTGCCGTATGTATGAAATTGAAAGCCAAAAGCGAATTATGCGAAGACAGCATTCAGGACAGGATGATTTTATTTAAGTCAAACTGTTAAAACAGCTTAATACAGTAAGGTAAGAAAAAAAAAAAGAAAACCATAAAATGCGGCAAATATCTGCTGTCATCCTCCATAGAAGACACATGTTACACAAGTGTAACTAGCTAATAGAAATAGAAAATATGTGGTAAAATGTTGGATAACCGCAAAATGACATAAGATAAGGAAATCTTAAAAGCGATATAGAAAATAAAATCGTTTCACTTTTTACTGTACAAAGTGATGTTTTATTTGCGGTTATTAGCTTTGCATTATGATTTCTGTATTTATTAAAGGAGAAGGAGAAGCTCTCAATTTTCTCTTTCTATACGCATATTTAGGAAAGGGGCACCAAAAGTCCTATAAGACGTATACAATATTCAATTCGACTAGCGAGTTTTCTTAAAGTTGCCTTAGTAGAAAATTCATAAAATTAATTTCACTTATTCATAATGCCTGGGTAATTAGCGCTATTCCATTCTTAAACGTATATATATATATATATATATATGATCGGTCGGTATTACCAAATTTCCAGCTAAAAATATAGAAAACTTAAATTAGACTCACGTAACCCGACACCAAAGCCGCGCTAGTGCTAGTTATTAGTGCATGCTGTCTACTATGTATGTAAAGATGACTATGACCGGTTCTGATAGGTAAAGGATACGTTACGTTCGACACGAAGGATTATACTACTAGTGGATAGTTTTCAACATGGTAGAGGATACGCTAGGTAAAGGATTGTAAAATTGTAAGATGGTATTTTATGGTAACTAAGGACGGACTCTTATACTTTAGGCAGCGAAGCAGATCTGTACCATTTTTCACTTTTTTATAGATAAAGTTTGTAAGCCTTGCCGTTTTTCAGTTAGCCCTTGTTGGGAACGAGGTTGTTGTTTATTTTATTTTATTTATTCCACTTATACTAGAAACTCAACGAAACAAATAACAGTCGAGTTCAAATGGCACTTAATGCAAAACTTATATTAATTAACAATAAAATTGAGTATAAGCATAATAAAACAAATAAGAAAAAAAAAAAGAAAAAAAAGCATGTACACTATCAGCATAGGAGCACACTTACAACCGGTGCAGGACCAAATTGCAAATGAACCCCTAAGCCATCGCAAACATGCATAAGCCTGACAACCGATAATAAATTGACAATAATTCACTTTCGAAACGTAACGGCTTTTTGAGGATAAAAACTAGTTTAAATACGACATAGGTAAATCGCGCGTATTAAGCAATGTTGCTTTA
Source organism: Glossina fuscipes (assembly GCF_014805625.2). Taxonomy (NCBI): domain Eukaryota; kingdom Metazoa; phylum Arthropoda; class Insecta; order Diptera; family Glossinidae; genus Glossina; species Glossina fuscipes. The sequence goes on from NW_023998443.1 coordinate 147,362, forward strand.
ATGGACTTTAAAGAGTCCGATAACGAGAATAAGTGGCAGACGTCATTTAGGTTCTTGCAAACGACTCTGAGCGGATTGAACAGCCCATAATAAAATTTACACTGATTAAGCTTAACCAAGATAAAGTGCCTAGAGAAGCGGTTAGGGACATTAAAGCTTATTTCACCAAGTAATGAAGGCGAGTCAATAGCACCATTTGTTACTTTAATTAGAAAGGAAACGCCAAGAACAAATCTACGTTTCTCAAGAGACGGTAGGGACAGCAGAAGCAACCTATTTTCATACGGAGGAAGGCAGGCAATCGGATCCCAACCCAAATTTCTAAGGGCAAACAGCAAGAATTGCTTTTGAACACATTAAATTGAATCTACGTAGCACCTATATGAAGGAGACCACACAACTGAGGCATACTCGAGTATGGGTCTAACCAAACACATGTACAGCCTTTTCGTAATGTAGGGATCATCAAGCTCTTTGGACCACCTTTTTATAAAACCAAGTTAACAGATAATAAGACATGAATATTATTCGAAACGTTTGCTTTAAGTGTATAAACTTGGGGGGAGGTATAGTTGGCGAGCTACTTGCACTTTTTCACTCAAACATTCACCAATCATTTAAAAATTAATATTTCGAAAAACCTTTATGTATTTCTCCAGATTAAAAGATGTAGATTCAAGGGTTTTTTCTTTTTCTATACCCACCACCTTGTCATAATGTATACCCGAAAGGGAGCTTCAGCGTGCATATATTCTTGATCAGCCTGAAATTCTGCATTGATTAAACCATGTATGTTCCTGTGTGTGTGGTATGTATTGTTGACAGTCTGCTGGTCGAATTTGATAGAACCTTTGGAAACTTTTGCACGCTGCTTGGTTTTGAAAATGGGCCAAATTGGTTAGAGCACAAGTCTGCACTGAAGCGTAAACTGAACGTAATTCTACTTTCCTAGACAACAATTTGCGGATTTTTGCTCACTACTCATAAATTCTAAAAGACAGAAGTTTAGAATTTCTCACAATTACTTTACGAAGAACTTCACTATTTATGTGCAAAAATGGAAAAATCGGCCACATAAAGTAGCAAAGGATTAAATTTTAATTTTACACTTTTTTGAAGCCTTATTTTTTTAATCGTTTTTTGCTTTTGTACATTCCTCGAATAAAGATATATTGTAGCATTATCGATCTATCGCGCTCTACCGCTTTTCCAACTTATGCTAAGCTCACATTTTATTACATTTCAATATAATGCGACACCATCGATAGCCTAGTTAAGATAACCTAATTTAGTTGTAACACACATTACTCGTAATTCTAGTAATAGCCTAGTTTAATTGCTTAAGTTAGCATTAAATAATTTATTATATAAGATACTGACGATACCTCAGTTAGGTCAGAAATAAGTCCAAAAGTAAAGTAAGAAGTTAATGTAAATTAACGTAAGACGTAATAAGCAAGAATTAATAAGTAAAGAATGAATAAAGACTTTAAAATAAATAACAAATTAAAAGCACCTTTAAATTTGAGTGGTTTCACTACAATATATCTGCTTGAAAACCGGTTAATTGTCAAATAAATATGATGGGCACCACAATCGGACCGACTAATTTTTTTCCGTTATTAGCAGCGATATGAGTAGAAGGCGACAAGGTAAGTATTTAGTTAATTCTAATGGGCGTCACTATGTAGTGAACTAATGTTTCTTAATAATACCTAATAGCGGAAAAAAGGGCGAAAGACGGAAATTAAAAAAAAGATTTTAATGGTGGTGGGTATGCGAGATTCGATCCCAATTGAATATAACTTTCTTTCTTGTTTTTTTTTTTTTTTTAAATCTAAATTTGGACCATTTATGCTGCGTGCCGTAGAGCTCCTTAAGGTAAAATATTGTTACTCTACTACTTTTTCTTCTGATCCAATAAAAAAAAAATAAAACGTGAAAAACCAGTGGTTTACCCCTTAAGTGATGGAACTTTATTTCAACAAGAGATAAGCTTTGCCGTACTTTTAATAAATTCTAATTCATTTTCTTTTTAATTTTGTTAAAATACTCTCCGTGTTTTATATGCGATCATTACAAATTTAATATATTTTTGTAAAATAATTTCATTTCATTTAATTAATTTTTCTTTTTTTTTATTATTCTGCTATAATTTTAAGGTATTGTGTTGTATTGTGTACCATTCTTTTCTTGATTTTTTTATTTTTTTTATTTATAATAAACTTGTTAACGTCGCTCTGTTTACGCTAATGCATAGTTGCTTTTATACTCAGCAATTTGGTATTATGTGCATTTTGGCCCAGAGAAACTTTTACATTTTCCGAGTAAAAGAGGAAAGTATGCAAAGTTTTATGGTTTAAAAGTTATTTTTCCTAAACAAAACTTTTTAATAAAGAATTATGACAATTTTATAATGCTTTCGTTAGCAACATTAAGGTAACTTAACAAAATTTTGTTCATATATTTATATAAAAAATAAACAAAACCAAAAAAAAAAAAAAGAAAAAAAAAAGTGCATTTATTTTTAATTTTCCTTTTATTTAGTGATATTTTCCAAGCGATAATAATTGCGAGTTCAGTGGAAACTGATTAGCGAAAGTCATTGGTGACAAAAGATTTGATTTTAAGATTATTTTAATATTATTTTCTAATGGGAAGAAATCTTTTATTTAATTCATATTTTCTTTGTTGGAGTGAAAGCGAGAAAGGCAACTAGCTGCACAATGGCAAATCATCTGTAGTGTTACGATATGTTATACCGATATGATGCACCTACATGCGGCATATTTACATATTCCTTTGTTAGGATATTTACGAATGCATAGAAAATTTCGAGTATGTTAAGTTAAGAATTTGTTTGTTGGTGCTGAACGTTCTAAAAATAAAACGTAAAGCAATGTTCGATGAGAAGGATGTGTTTCAGAATGTTACACCAAATAAGACTTTTTGGGCAGGAAGATTACGAATTAAGGTTGACTCCTCTGAAGAAGTCAAGCACGCTGACATAAACCCAATACAAGCATGAGATAAGTGTTCATAAATAATCTCATTAGGTGTATGTTACTAGCTAACCGGGGAGATCCAAAAGTGTAGAATTAAGATATGCAGGAAAAACAACTCAAGGAAATGATGCTTAATATAAGCTGCGAGCTTCTCTTCCAATTGGGGATTGTTTTCTAGGCCTAGTTCCTTCTTATTACCACTTATTCAGATCGTAGCACAGATCAGCGGCTTACAAAAGTTCGGCTGGGAGCTCCTCTCCCGATTGAAGATTATTTTGTAGACGTGACCCATTTCCTCTCTCGTTCAGATCCCGACAGTCATATTTAACAGGTCAACGGTTTACAAAAGTGGAAGATGTACAATAATAATCTGATGAATATTTCGTCACGAATCCACGAAGGTTTTACTGCGAGGGCATCCACAAGCTATCCGACAACGGGCAAGAGCCCATAATAAATAATAATGGGGAACAACACAAACATTAGGCCTTTTAACAAGTGGATTAAAAAAAATGAAATTCGATCAAAAAATAGACAGAATGCATAGTAGGCGCACCTAATACTTTGCAAAATTCGGTACATTTTCTGCACAGAACATATGCCAAGCACTATGGTGCTTACACAATCACAGTGTAATCACTGCGGTCCATTATTAACCAGCGAGTGAGGGTGAATATGATTTCCTAACTTGCTTGTTATGTTCCGTTCTGTGACGCAGATGAAATAAATGCCTAAAGCAATAGCATATGGAAAACTTTTTTCTTGCAGGGACACGTATATACGTACAGATGCCTATTCACCTGCAGACGCTTTAGGTACGAGTGACTTTAAGGATAAAGTATCAGACATATATTGAGACAAGTTGCTTTATGTACATCCGGTAGGCCAAGAAGAAATTTCGTTTCTTTTTTTTTTTTTTGGTAGATTTGTTTTATTTTCATTTTCATCATATGCGGCAAATAGGTAGAAAAAAAACATTCCTTACCTAATATTGACGAAATTGTTTTCTTTCCAGACCAATAATAACTTTATACAAATACAAATTCTATTTACTTTCAGAATGAACATAAACATACACTTGCTTAAATGGTATACGAAATTGTGGAAAAAAAAAATCTTTTTGTACTGATTCTGTCCTGTTATATATATATATTATGCAAGGTTGCCCGTCCGTGCGTTAGTGTCCTGCAGTCACAATTAAACACATTTTCACAGCAGTAGGTAGATTCTAGTGTGGAATAAGAAAGAATGTGTATGTGTATGTGTATGTGTATGTGGATGTGTATGCGTATGTGTATGTATGTGTGTATTTACATGAAAGAATGCTTTTTGTGCATGTGTAGAGAGAAAAGTTTGCCTTGAATCACAATTACAACAACTACAATTATATGGAATCATGTTCATGGGTTCACATGACCACACGCTTAACCGTAGTTACTGTTACCGTAACCGGGTCTGTTGCTGTTGCTGTTGCTGCCACTGACATTACATTTTAAATTGTCATAAAATACGAGACAAACACTTACTTTTGTGCTTGTCAAGCGAATTTTTTCTTTGCTTTTCGACTACTGCTACTACTACTACGGCTACTACTGCTACTACTACTACTACTACCACTACTATTACGGCGGCTATCACTGCTTGTATTGTATTGCATTTCTCGGAACGCTTTACAACAAAAACGCACTCCAAACCGACCACTCAACGCATACCAGCGCACATGTACACAAACAGATACATGATTATTCGTACAAACAATGGGATTTAAAACAAAAAAATAAGAAGAAAAAAAAAAAGCTTGAAACAGGACATTTGTAGCCATTGGGAAGGATTTGTTATGTTTCTGCTTATTTTTTGTGATGCGGACAACTTTTTTTTTTTTTATTATTGTTCATAAGTTTTATTGTTGAATATTTTTTTTTTTTTTGCGTTTAATTTTTTTTGTGTGTTGCTGTCGTTTTTTGTCTGTTTGTTTGTTAATACTTTGGCGTTGTTGTGATGCAAGCTGTCATGTTATCGCATTAGAAATTTATTTCCACATTTCTTTTTTTTTTCTGCTTTTTCATTTTCATTTCATTGTAGCTCGTTTTTTTTGAGCAGTGTACGGACATTGCCTTAGTTATTGGAGCGTAAATTTATGTATACGCGCGTTTGTTTATATGTGCATGCCTTGTATGTCTTTTTTCTTTTTTTTTTTTTGCATTCAGAAAACTGTTCTCGTGTCCGTGGTGTTGACAGTATTATGCCTGACAAAAAGCTAGAGAAATAAAACAATAAAAAAAATTTTTAATAAACTTCCCGTACGCTTTCCTTAATGATGGAAATAATTTCGGTTAAAATTAATTTGAAGCAAGAGAGGAAATTTTACCCGCCTTCGGATGTTCTTCGTCATCCTTCCGTCATCTCAGCGCAAGTTTTCTTCTCTTTGGAACGATTAGTCGCGTCTTCAAATCGGCAGCCTTGACGAATTTGACACCTACACAAGATAAGTTTGTGAAGACCAAACTCAGGAAGTGACCACACATTAGCTTTAACTGATTTCTACGTTTTCCATAAGCTATTAAATTCTACCTTAGTATTTACGATGGTATTAAAGAATAACTTGAAATTAGAGCGCAATCACATTTGATGTCATTCGAACCGCGTCGAGTGCGTCTTCGAATCTTCGAGAGAGGCATGTTTAGTGGAAATATTTCAAAATTATTCTCTTCAGTTTCACCGGCATTCGTATGTAATGTAGATCGCAATCATTACCTTCGGCTTTTATTATACCTACAAAACCATTTCCTTCAATTTCAGACCCACCCAGATTGAATGTCGCGATGGCGTCTTATAAAAATTTACAATGGCTTCGACTTTTGTCTGGTATGAAATGGTGTCCTGTTGAAGCAGTAACATCACCCTATTTCTCCCATCCAAATTCATAATAGTAACTACGTTCTCGATGGTACGCGTTAAGATAATAATAGATGATCATGACAACACAGACGTTTTAGAGACCCATTCCCCTCCCATTCTAGTTTTGATAATCGTTCTATGTTGACATTGTATATGGAAGTTGCATAGGTTAGTCGAACGCTAGCCACTGACATAGGATGCTTGATTTACGGTCAAGTTAAAGGATTTGAAAAATTAAAATCAACGAAAAATGAATTAAGCTGATGTAGTAGTTGGCAGGGCAATAAAGTAGCCTTACTCACGTACAAATATTGTGCGAGGCGTTTTTCTGTGAAGATAACAAAGGAAACCAAATTCTATTTTAAACGTTTTGATAACGAATCATGGGACTGAACGGCGAGCAGACCGAGGAAATTCTGCTCTTTACAAGTTATATAAAAGTCACAAAATGTTTTCCTTGCTTCTTTGCTAAGGCACTTTCAAGCACTTGTAGATGCAGTTGTAAGCGTATTATCCTTGCGGTAACTCCTAGTCATATGAACTCCTTTTTTAAGCAACACTAACTGAAAAATAATATTTAGAATTTAGTCACTCAGTTGATTGTTCGGCTGACACTTTCTATTTTCATTTGAATGCTTTTCTTTCTACTTTTTTTTTATCGCGATTTATCTACGTCCAAGTTGCGGTAATAAAAAAAAAAAAAAATTACTCTTCTTGAGCAATTGCAAGTAAGCAGTGTGTTTTTCAAGTTCTAGTTTAACTTCTGTTTGCAACAAAGCCGTGCTTGACTGAATACATTTAACATCTTAAGGATGCCGCTTGTTTCGGTGTGTTTTCCTAATGTTTGTAAATATGACAGGTCGGTTAGTCAAAGGGATGAGGTATGAAGAGGTGGCTTATCAACCCTAAACTAGTTACTATGTTTCAGTTTTGTCTTTCATGTGTGTGCCGTTAAAAGTTTGAATAGCACAAAACAGCCCAACTGATCGACACATAAATCAATTCAGGATCTTCTTAAATGTGGGCATGACTGATTTGACTAACAGTTTGATGCCGATCGAAAATATGTCCACTATAGGGAGTTTTCGTTACGTATGCCAGATTGCAACAGATTGGACAGACGAACACACACAAACATGTAGAATATGCATATTGAACGCGATCTTTGATTTTTATAGACGTTACTTTCATCATATTCTAGTGAGTGTCCAGCAAATAGCAGATGCTTCGACGAAAAGTCTGAATGACAAAAATATGTTGAGACTGTGCAACTACATAGGATAGGATTTCAGCACAGGAAATATTTTCAAATTTTATATCGTTCTTGACTTGTCATTATACTATTGTGACTGCGATGACGTGCCACAAGTGAAAACTAGGAAATCTTTAGATTTGTACACGCTTTACATTCGCTCCTTGGGACGCTGTAATCCCTGAAGAAGGTCCCGATTTCTCATACGAGGTTATTCTGAGCAATCAGACCATTTCATTTGCAAAATGATAGAGGGAAAGAGAGCGAGCTAGGGCTGTAATTGAGCTACGCTTTTCTTAAGTTGCTGCTGAGCCGACGGGCTATTGACTGAGTAGTTTTTGCCTTGAAACTGTTGCTGCTTATGTGGTTTTAGTTTATTTTCGTCAAAATAGCGCCGATTCCACGATTTATCTCTTGTTGGAAGATGTAAGCGGTGATATGCATAGACAACAGGATTAACGTTTATGCACAGCTATGGAGAGTATGTATATACTTATGGGCTATATTTCGCATTTATATCAATTACAACGTAAGTTATTATTATTTTTTTTTTGTTTTTGAATATTGAAAATCCGACTTTAAAGGAACTTTGATAGCCATTGAAAGAAATTTCTTGTTGTCATTTCATATGCTAAAGGCAACCATCGGAAGTGAAATTCGTTCTTTTAAATATTTAATTGCATAAGAACTCATTGCAAAATACTTGCGAACACACATACGTTCGCATTTATGAATTGATAACAAAGTAAATAACTTTATAAAATTGTTGAATAACTTCTAATTTTCTATATTTATAGAATATGTATGTGATATATGCATATATAGATACCATAAAAGCTATAAACACAACGCAACACAAAAGTGTTTTCCCTCCGGTGATTGAAATGATCAAATATTTTATCTATTTATTGTTGCTATTGTTATTTTACTTTGATGAGATAATGGTTGATTTGTTGTTTTTTTTTTTGTTTTTTACTTTTCATAAAATTGCATACCAACAAACATACTATACAAGTGAACAAAAAAAACATGCGTACATATTGCGAATGTGTGCAAAGCACATAATTACATTCATAAAATTTTACATAAAAGCAAATTGAAGTTAATTTAACTTTGTGAATTATTAACGCTTAAAATATTTTACTGCCAAAGCTGCATTTAGATGCATATATGTACGCGTGTGTGTGTGTGTATGCATTATATCTACTAGAGAGAGACTTATTGCTTAGCAAGGAGCTCATGTGTCTGGCAGTTACGATCAGTCATGGCATATGTTATTGATTTCATCTCGCTACGTTTAAAATTTCGAATAATTCAGTGTACTCGCGCATAGAAATGCTGCCACAGGATTGTATCTGTCTTCACTGTCGGACCTTGTTGTCCCTCTTGCCGTGATAAAAAAAATTATAATTGTTTCGTTGACGAAAAAAATTTGCTCACTCTTCAAAATTCGCCACGAACTTTTTGCTTGACCCGTTACATATATATATAATATAGAGTGGTCAGTGTAGCAGTATAGTAGATCGAAATATTTCAAAAATTTTGAGGTTTAAGCCAAGGATCTCTTATAGATAGTCAAGCGCATAACCTTGATATAATAAAAGGTGAGTCTATCCCGCTACCTTCTAGGTGCATAGACCTTTGTGCCATAATTGGAATATAAGGCAGACAGACAAGCGTATGCACTTTGTATTATAAAATCTATCTCACTACCTTCTAGGTGTTGCATGCAACTCCACACGGTCCGTATACCTTAGTACCAGAAGTGGTGTCGGGTGAAAAACTAAAACAAAATTTAAAATTCTATTGTTGACCGGTTCGAGTGCGTTTATACTCCCTTATCCGTCTGCTTATTGAAATCCCGATTACATTTTTACAAGTTTGTCTAGAAAAAGATATAACAAACGTAATCTTAAATTCTTCCGTTTTTTTTTTTTTTTTTTTTTTTTTGCAATCATTCAAATCTATTTTTATACGTTAAGTAACTATATATATATATATATATATATAGCTTTACAAATCTACATACATTGTGTAACCGTTCATAGGTAGATTTCCTGAGATGCGAAGAATCTCTCTTTTATTTCTTTATTATATTACGGTTTACTTAGATTCATGAATTGAAAGTTCATTAAAAATTGGTATATTTCCGTAGTTGTTTGCTTTATCTCTCCTATTCCTGTAAGTGATTTTTGCTATTTTTGTATACACTACAGATAAATCCAAATATAAAATTTTTTATTATGTATGTTCGATAGAAATTGGAGGAAAAAAGACAAAGGGTTTTGCCAACATTATCAAAATTGAATCATATTCAGCTTCTTTTTCTATATTCGTTGCTCTTCGCCGAGTAGTTCCACTTTAGCCAAGGCCAACAAGATTCTTTTCTAACAAAATTTGTTTTTATATTGATTTAGAATTCATTGTTCAAAGAGTTACAAAAATTTTACGAATAATTCTGATCTCTTCTCAGCCCTTAACTATGATTGTAACTCATACGACATGGTTACTAATATTTTGCGTTAATCTTATACTTTGCATACTGGGCATGCAAAATTCAACAGTAACATCTAGGATTCGGTGTACAGTGAATGAATTTCTTATAATACTTACTTGTTATATGAGCGTACAGGCACACGCACATAGAAATGTTCGTACATAAAATACAAATTGTCTATCGACAATATTCGATATTCGATTGGTTTTTCCTATTTCTTACTTCCGGTACTTTGTTACCCGGAATTGCTTTTCAACAACATTGATTAATGTTGATTTTTGTTTGAATCGTGTTTTTATTTATTAATTTTTTTCCTTTTCTATATTGCAACATGGTCATGGAGTCAGTCCGTTTCTAGCAAAAAAAAAAAAAAGTTAAGTAAATGTGCATATTTTTGAATTTTTCTTCTTTCCTTTTTCTTCGTTTGTCGGCCCGCTTTTGTGTTTAACCAGCGATTATCGGTTATATTGCAAGCAATATACGAATAGATGATATTATCTTAATTTCATTAATTCATTTGCAACTTCCAGAAATACGCGAGTCTAAGGTTCTAAGTCAATTTAATAATAGACTTCCGCTCAGCCCAAACAAATTTTCCACCAGAAAAAAGAAAAGACAAACCGAAGAAATTTGAAATAAGGACACTTTGAAACGATTGTTCTAAGCAATGCTAGTACCATCTGATCTGCATAGCTAGACAGTTTAGCCATGTCCGTTTGTCCAATTTAGCGCTTATGTTATTAATAGATGCTTGTGTGTGTGTGTTAATCAGCGGCATTTGGTGACAATGTTAAAGTAATTTGAACCATCAATGCACACAACGGTTATATTCGATGATTTTGATCTTTGCTTGCATGTGGTATTATTCGGTTATTCAGTATACACAGTCCTTAATAATGGAAGGCTCAAAATCGCATTTTCAACATTCACTATTTTTGTTGTGTGATTTGAAGAAATCTGCTGCCCATCAAACATTCCTACAGGCTTATGGTAATGCTGCTCCATCATATTCCATTTGTCGATGTTGGCTTCAAGGGTTTGAATAGTTGTGAAGGATACGCTACTACCGCTGGAATGAAAAATTCTGCAATCAGTGTTCTCCCCAATCGTAGCACCTTCTGACTAACTCTTGTGCACCTTGGCTGGCACGCCGTTTCGAAATGATGAAGAACTGGAATAATGATCAGTTCTACTTTCAAAATTATATCTGGAAATAAAACAAAAATTTTGGATCCAATTGTCATTAACTTCACATTAGCCTTTCTATAAGAGGGTATGTCCCTTAAAGGGCATACTCGATTAATCCGGACTGTTAAAAGGAAAATTCTACAGCTTTCATAGAATCATTTGAGGCAGTGAGTATAGTCAGCATTCGCTTCAGCGTGGATTAAACTTTTTATGGTTTACAGGTCGGTCTTCTTTTACAGTTTTCATGCTTTCGCCGAAGTTAATGTTGCTTTCTCTTTGGTGTTGGAATATTGTTATTATTATTATTATTATTATTATTATTATTATTAATGTTAAATGAAGTTATATTTTCCATCTATCTATCTATCTATCTATCTATCTATCTATCTATCTGCGTTTCGCTCTCAACCAATTACTCTCCGTTTGCTGGGCCATGTATTTGATTTTTTTTTCCTCTCACTCTGTCTCTCTTCCTTCATTAATTTATTAAAATATGTCTTTTAGTGCTGCAACTGCATTATACGCTTCGTTGAACATTTATAATAAAAGCAACTGCCACAATGTCAAAGAGATAAAATTAAAATTTATAACGTTGTCCAACAAATATTATTTGCCTTTTTTCTATGAATTATGTTCATATTCAAATGTAAATTTATGCATTCCTATATTCGCTTAGCATTTTTAACATTTTTTCTCTCTCTCTCTCTCTCTCTCTCTCTCTTTTCTCTCTCTATATATATCTCTTTGCTTCTTCTTTTTTTCTTCTGGTTTTTTATTGTCTTGTGTGTTTGCTGAATTATTGTATATTTATTTTCAAAATTAAATGAAATATATCTTTATGCATATACTTGTATATAAGCATAACGAGATAGGGGGGTAAATGTCTCTCACAAAGTTCTTATAATTTAGAGAATTTTTTTTTTTTTTCATTTGCCTTACTACAATCAGATAATTGATTTTTTTACGAATTCAGAATGATATGGATTCGGAATTTAATCCCTACGCGACGTCTGTCGCGTGTATAGGCAGATCATTTGGGGTACCGCAGTGACCTGCGGCTGGTAGCATATATATACGGCGGTCAATTGTTGCATCACAGCGGCTGCAACCGTCGTCTACATACTACAGTAACTTGATGTATCAAAGTGCCTAACGTCGCATATATATGGCATTCACTTATCTACGTTGTACATTGAAAACTTATACTGACAGCGAGAAATCAATTACGCTGTCGCGAATTGACTGCAGGCTATCGTCCTGGTATGCCGTCGCGAAAGAGTTAAGTATATCGTCTTAATCATCTTGAGCAAAAGACGTCTACCTCCTTCGAAGTCGCGATATTTTGGAAAACCACCATTAAGCTTCTCAAAGTAAAAGATGTAGATTTGAATGGAATGGCGCCACGCAACGCATTCTGAAAGTTTTAAGCACAGCCTCATGTGCTCATCTTTTAAGGTTACGAGAAGCGAATTACGAGTAAAGCGTGAGAGAAAAAAAATTTGGTTTAATTTTTGTTCCATGTACATGTGTTGTTATGGACGACTGCAGCGTGGTCGCCATAGAAGCCGCTCGCACTTGCGTCTGACATACTTGAAAAAAAATTCTCTCAATACGCTTTCCTCGTTAAATTAGAATAGGGGAATTAAACTATAAAACTTCTTGAAATCACGTTCTCTGAAAATGTGTTCACTCTTGTGTGTACTTTTGTTGTGTGGCGCATTAATGCCACAACCACTACTTGTTTGATTGTTAATTATCTTAAACAAAGTCTCATTTGAAGCTTCTAATGTATTATTGCTTTTCACATGGAATCGTCTGCAATACTTGTTACGACTAAACGAAAGAGATTTTAAAGCTTTCCCCCGGTGTTTGACATGGGCCAATGAAAAGAATTCAAACAACATTGCCTGTAACGTGGTGGAGGCGATTTTCTGAAAGGGAGATTATTTAGGTAAAAATTAGGTAACAGCGTAGATTAAAGATTTCTTTGTTTTTGTTTTGTTTATGCTGCTGTCTGGAAATTATCTTAAAATTCAAAAGTGCGTTCAGTCAGAGTTAACCCTCATTCATAATGAAATTCTTTTTGATGACAGTTAGCCACAAATATTTCTTATGCTTAACTTTTACAACAAGCGACAACAACAAACTTTCCGTTAATCGAATGTGAGAAAGGCGAAAATAGGGAAAAAATTCAGTTGGTCTCTATGCAAACACACTTACTGCGACTGCTGCTGCTGCTGTTGCTCTACAACTTAGTTTGCCGTTGACAATGAAAATTTCATTTTTCTACTTTGAATTTTTTCTCGTTTAGTATATTATGTATGAGGAATTTTTTTTAAAGCTTTTATAAACTTATTTTAAAGAAGAATGTTGTTCAGTACATTTTAGGCTGGCTTCAGTCTTCTTACTTTCATCTGGCGAAATGTTGGCATTACACTTACTATAAACACCACACTACTACTTCCCCTTTCATTTTAGACGAGAGTCTATATTTCTGCATCAAGTCTGAATATTACGGTTGCCTTTCGTCGTACTGTGTGTACGTGAATTGGTGAACGTATTTTCAAAAAAAAAAAAAAAAAATAAAAAACCAAAAAAAAAAAAAAAAGGAAAGGAACAAAAAAACTAGTACTCATAATATTTGGTGTTTTTTTTTTTGTTTTTCTTTGGTGTTTTTCTAAATGTTTTTGGTTAAGGGCGGAAAGCTGTCATAAGCAGATAAGCTGCCGCAATAAGCTTTCGTTGAGATATATTTACACTGATTTACGAGATTCAGTTTGCATATGGTAATCATAGGAAAACACAACGACCTTTTTATGACTTTCTCCATTTCAAATTTCCCTTTAATAAATTCTTATGTAATTTCATACATTTATATGAATACTTACTTGGTAGTATACGTAGTTTTTGTCCTTCTTGGCAAATATAATCGTTCTTCTTTGGTTTTAGTTTTTAATGCTTTAAAAAGCATTAAAAAAAAAAAAAAAAAAAAAAAAAAAAAAGAGAAGAGAAGAGAAGAAAGAAAAGCACTTTTAAAAGCAAATAAATATAAACAAAAGACAAAAATTAAATATTTCAATTTTCATTTGGGTTCAATTATATGACTTTTTTTTAATGTTCTTATAAAATGCAATCCATTGTGTATGGATTTTTAATTTAGTAATGCATATCGTTTACATTCACAACTTTTATAGGAAATACACATATTAATATCTCTTGCTCTTTCGGTCTCTCTCTCTCTCTCTCTCTCTCTCAGCCCGATCGTCCATGCCGACATTTGCCCACGTTTAAAGTGGTGTTCTGTTTTTCTGGTGTTGGCTTTTCTAATATTTATAAAAGCAATTTCTTGTTCGTATGCTTCCTTATAGTGTAGTAGTAGTAAGTGCATGTTGACCTGTATGTACGTTCTCCTCTTCATATAGTATTATTATCAACTGAATCCAATCGCAAAATGCTCTGGATTTGTTTCGCCCTTACATTCATTGCGTTCTTCTTTTTATTCTCGTATCCGATGGCAGCTACAGCTATCATCTAATATGTATTTGTTTATATATATATGTATGTATGTATGTATGTATGCGCTTGTTTAAACAAAAACATTATACAGATATTGTCGCCTTGCAGACTTGATTGCAGGTTTTTATATCCTTTTTTTTTTTTTTTTTTTGCATTTATTTATTAAATCTTGTTTTTTGCAAATTAAAATTAAAATTAAATTGAGTCTTAAAAACTAGGATAGCTGGCTGTAATGTGTCTAAAGACACATTTTAGGGCCACTTACCATCTTACTCAACTGTTGTTGTGTAAGACAATCTGTATTAAACCGTTATTGCGAAACTTCAACACATGGAGAAGATTGCTCAGAAAAAGTGTATAAATTTCATGCATAGAGTCGTAGATTTAAGTAGACTTTAACTACCAATTTCTAAATTGCTTGGCATTCATATTCGAGGACATTCTGAAACTGTCAACAAGACATCAATTCAGTCTTGATATTTTGCTAGCCCCAGACGCTCATCCTAGAGTAGGCATAAAGTTTGTGGCGTTTAAAGGCGAACGTAGCAGATCCCATAAGATGAATATTTTCCAATAGCGCAAGACTCTCGAATTTATTTATTTATTTACGTCCGTCACGGCGTGTATCCGTTTTCGATATCTTCTTGGAAAATAAACTTGTTTTTTCTTTCATATTACGGTTACAAACAAATGAGGGAAGAGAATCGGGCAGGTCGGTGTTGCAGGAACAGAAAGAAGGCTATCAAGAATTCGACAAACATTTTTAATTAACGACGTATTATCAAGGTCACATGCAGGGTCGCAAAACATGAGGCAATCGAATGAAAAAATATCTTTAAATTTATGCAATGAAGACGAAAACGTTTTGTGGCGACATTCAATTAGCTTTACAGCAACAAGGCGTACAAACAATCAACTTGTTTAAGTAATAAAAGGCTGCTCTATAATGAATTGAAAATAAAAGCAATGGCAAGTTTATTGTCAAGCTTTGTCGTTGCGATTAAATTTTTAGAAATTTGAAAGAAACCTTGATAATGTAACGTGATGTGAAATTCCTTCACAGATGATACACTTCAACGATCCAATGATGTGAAAGTCTATTGCGAACTTGGTTCGTTTTACTTGCTTACTTATTACGTGTTAGGAAACGTTATTATATCGATAGCACAATGGCTGCCAACGTTATTTTTTTTAGTTAACTTAATTTGAAGTAGTGGTCTGTTATCTTGAAGAATGGCGCTAAGTTTAAACCGTGCAAGTTACATCTTTGCATCCCTTCCCGTGTAGGCGATTTGAGGAAAAATTAAGATTTTACGAGAAACTAAGGCTGCTTTTAAGCATTTTATGATAAAAGTCGATCCGCAAATCTTGAAGCGCGATGATCAGCTTGGAAAACATAAGTGTACTTTTCGTTCCTCTCTTAAAAGAAATTTCAACAAGAGTAAGCTTCAACGTACAAGCGTAAGGTAACGTAAGAAATTTAAAGTTTCACGTTCAAACGTACGATTTTTCGTATTTTGTGACAAAGATAAGAAGAAGAATCATTTTGCAATTGCTTGTGCGGAGCTTATGTGTCGTGAATTGTAAGGCGCGTTGCTTCAATGTTGCCAGAACATACCCACTGACGTCTTTTTGTTGCCTAAACACATCTCCTCTATGTTTTGAAAAGGGAAAGAAGATGTCTATCTCCAAGACGCTTCTCGGTTTGTCGATCAGTCACTACTGATGGCAACAAAATCTTAACTGGAATGCATACCAACCAAACTTTGATCGCTACTATGATTGAACATTTTCCCAGAAACTAATCGTAAATTGTTTGAAGCGAACACTGACATAGGTGCCTTTACGGATTTACATGTCGACGCTACACTGTATGATAGGGTGATGTGATAAATAGGATGATGTGATGAATAGATACTATAGCATAAATTTATTTGAATCGTTTGTCTATTTTACTAAAATTCGATTAGAACATGTTGTGAACCTGAAATGATTAGATCAACTCTTCGAAAAATAAATATTTATGCGTTAGTGCGGGATATGCACACATCTACTGGTACTAATGGGGTATGGGACACATATGAAAAGAAAATATATATATATATATATTATCATTGTACGTGCGTAAAAAATGGCGCATTTAGTTACGCACACATAATTTTAAATGAATTGGCAATTTTTCTCGAGCGCATGTACATGCTTCAGACAAATGTGGATACGTTTGAAAAATCCCTGAAAAACGAGACAAACTATTGCACGGTAATAAATGCTTCTTCAATAGAAATAATTCCGGTAATGAAATTAAGCCGAAATGTAAATCACTGTTCAAACTGCATTTTTTCCGTGAAACGTACATGAAGATTGCATAGTCTCTTATCTTATTTAAAGTGCAAAAGTATACCTGAATCAACTTTCGTGTGTATGCGTTACCGTTTGCCTTTCGCATTGATAGACAGATATAGATACGTACACCGGCAACCGACGTGGCAAAAATGGTAAAAGAAATGAAAGAATAAAGCATTTTCGTTTTGAATGCTTGCTAGCTAGAGTAAGCAATGTGGGAAGGCTTTTAATATTTATAAGCTCTTACCATGCGTTTGCATTACGAGCAGCAACATTATTGGGTCCATTAACAATAATACCACAAGGTTGCGGGGTTCAACATATATTCTATGTGTTTGTATACCTGCTCGTTTATGTGCGTTTATTTGTATTTGTGAGTAACATCTGAAGTAGCGGAAAGAAAAAACTTTAGTGATTATTACTGACGGCATTACGTGACTGTTTTGAAAAGTGTCGAAAATGTTCCCCATCTGATTTATCTTTAAGCACTTATTACTTTGTTTTGGATGCTATGAAAGACTGACTATGAAAGACAAGTCAACCATGTCAAAGTACTTTAGCCGGTAGTGATTTGTACATCATTATTAGTAGTGATATGAAAATAGTATTTAAATCCTGATCTTCTTACCCCTCATTATTTATTAATCAAAGGAATTGTAAACAAAGTTCGAACAAATAAATTATTAAAGACAAATATTTCTATCTTTTTGGGAGGAAATGCATATATATGCACCAACAATTAAATATTTTATGTAAAACCGAATATAAAATATTCATTATTTTTGTAACTATCTATACGGAATGAAAGTGTACGAAATTCGTGATCCTCTTGGTAACGCCAATGAATATCTAACTTTGGTGAACGCAAGATTCGCTTTGCATTGAGCTATGCCTGTCCATCTGCCCGTCCGTCCGGTTGTCTGTTATATGCGCGCCTAAGGTATATCTGCGATTAACAGCCGCGGATCGATTTTGTAAGCAGTATCCATTAAAAATCAGGCCCAAATATACCTAAAAAATATCACCCACAGTCCAGGTAGTACTAATATTTAACGAAGCGCAAGCAGCAGCGTAGATATGGCGCTAGTAAAGTACATCGCAATTTTCATACTCGTCAGCGTGGACTGAATGGGCGTGGCAAAATACTTTTTGATCTTTATATATAAGAGCCTTTCTGATACCTTTCACCCGACTCCCGAGTCGATCATATTGACTCTGTTCTTGAAAGTTGATATTCTCAAGCTGCAAAACTTGAAATAGAAGGCGGAAAGTTGACTTAGTTTAAGTGCCCAGCCAAGTGATCCCGCAATTACACGCCCGACATAGATTGTTGGCGAGCTTATGATTGCCTTGGGTTACGTAAGAGCCTGGTAAGCTTAAGTTTTCCAAGTATTTAGCGTCGCATGATCGTTGTCTTTTTACCTAGCTTTAGCCTTTTATACCCTACATCTCCCGACCAATTCGCCGAATTAATCTAAGAGTGGAGTGTCATAGTCGAAAAAACGGGTTTTCAGGGAAATGTTCTTCAGCAAAAAGTTACTTTGAGCTGTTTTTGGTTTCAATTAAAGGCAGCAGTATATAACAAGAATTTATGTTTGGAAAGCAGATTTGTTTTGTAGAGTGTAGAGGAAAAACTATAAACTAATATAAATACTTTACCTATTCAATGAAGCAAAAAATATTTATTCCTCACAATTAAAAGGAAACTTTTGAGCTTGGCTTAGCATGATGAACTTTTTTAAATTTGATTTTCTTCATTATTAACGTTACGTTATTCGAGCAAATTTCATTAAAAATAGTTTTTCATTATCATAAACTTTCAATAATTTAGATAAAATATTATTTCTTGTTATTTGAAATGAATAAATGGCTATATATGCACAGGTTTTACAGGTAAAAGTTTTCCTCAAAGTTTTGGTCTAATGAATGAAATTTAAAACCTTCTACGTATTATAAGTTAGCATTAAATTTTTGATATTTCTCACATAATGAACTTGCATAAGTTAGAGTATTTCCTTTTCATACCAATTAGATGAGTATACGTACGGTAACGTAGATTTCGAACTATCCATTCGTATGTGGTGTAGTGCCTCTGCGTAAGTTTTAAGCAACACACATAACATTTTTATTATTGAGTCATTCTCTGGCTTATGTGTGTTTTGTGGCGTTAATTTGCTCAATATGGTCTATCCCGAAGCCAAAAGTTAATTAAAAACCAACAAACTCAATATTGGTTTTTAACGCACTCAAAAGCACACATATGCAAGGCAATTTTTAAAATGAAACAGAAAGCAAAAATAAAATAAAAAAAGAAAAGAAAAAAAAAAAAAAAAACAACGAATTTCTGTTACATTTTCAAATGTTTGCAAATCAATGCTTTCATCAATCTTTGTATGTAATGAAATAATTTCTCTTTCTCTTTTTCTTTTTTGCCATAACTTAAAATCCATTAATTTTGTATTTACTTATAATAAGAGAAGGCAAGGCAGCAGAAGAGAATGAAAAAAAAAAACCCATAAACTTAATATACAGTTTTATAAAAAAATGTTGCAAAGGATTTTCGTTAAATGGCTCTACACATACACTCAGATTCACTCTTAAGCGAACCTTTCGATGTCCATTATTTGTCCATTATAGTTTCTTTTTGCGCAACCCTGCAAGAGGAGCATGCTGTGGAAGTGCAAGCAACGCGCTCTGCTTTGAAAAGCACATCGCTGATGAAAGGGAACTCTGTCTGTCAAGATGAGTTTCTTAGAACAGACCATTGAAATAGTTGACGTTTTTCAGCGAAATTCACACACATTTTTCTTATACAGTAAATGAGTTGTACATTCGAAATTACTTAGGGAAGGCATGGCCTTTAGCCATACTATTAGAACTTCTACGATATTTGAGCAAAAAATTGAAGCGACTGATTTGCATAGGCCACTATTCTAATCAGTTGCATGATGGAGAAAGCAAAACAAGTTGGTAGTGAAGTGCGCAAAGCTCAAGCAACCTATGTGATGCATACATTAACACTTACTGGACAATTTTCCTTAATGCTTATCTAGTCTTTGAAGACGTGCGGCCAGACATTGCTGTGCTCGAAAACAACGCTTCCTCAATGGCGAACATTCGTTGCATTATGTGTTGACAACAAGTATTTTTTTCATGTAACCAATCAGGCGATGTCCTCTATCCGTGTGACATGGCGGCAAAGTAGTAGGAAGTTGGTGGCTGTAGCCTAATGGATGGTTGCGCAATCGATAAGTTTTAAAGATTAGCTAAGTAAGTAAGTTTTTAGATTAAAATTCTGTTCACTGAAGTTAAGGTAAAAGCGCTTACTCATACGTATCGAGAATGAAGTGAGCTTCTTTTGACACTCGGCCTCAGGCAAAAGTTCCAAAACTAATCACAGACAAGACTTTATGCTATTTAGTTGCTAGTTACAGCTTGCTCTGCAGCGGAAAACTGGGGGTTCGGAGCAATCAATGCGGTAGTTCGGACCTTCGTTTCCATTGAAGGACTCAATCCTCAAAAGTAATTAATAGGCATAAGTTAGCGATTATTGAAACCGGGAATATTCTGTACAAATGTAATCATCATTATAAGATGCTATGTTGTAATATATTGAACACCAGTCAAAGTTTCATTTTCGACTCACAATATTTCATTAACTTAGCGGTATAGAGCTTCTTGCTTGTGAATTTGATATGTTATTAAATACTAGGAATGGACTAACAAAACGGTCTAGTGCTCACGAGTTAATTAACATAATTATTATATCTTATAAAAAGCCTTTCGATCATTATCTCTGCTTATTGGATAATTTCATCCAACTAAGGATTTAGTCTCTCTTAAGTGGCATTAAATTTTTTGCATTTCATTGCTTTATAGAATAAGTAGATAAATCAAGTGGTTCAAACACACGCACACATACACACACACACGCAACAATATACATAAACATCGGATGTTATGTATATATATATATATATATATACATAAACATCCGAATTTATTCTGACCGCATTATAATCACAGTATTTATATATGTATACATATATATATATATATATATATATATATTGTAGATATATATATATTGTATAGATATATATATATATCTACAAACATAAGTAACCAATACATGAATCGAAATGTGGTTTATGTATGTAAAACGCACCCAGCATCCGAATTTTTAACGAAGCAAAACCAATAAAAAAGAAAGCAAGCAAAAAACTGAGTGAATCGATGGGAACAAATTTGCAGGCGAATAAAATGTGTGCAATTGTAGAGTGAAAGAGGCGGCACATATATATATGTACATATATATATATAGATGTA
Organism: Glossina fuscipes; assembly: GCF_014805625.2. NCBI lineage: Eukaryota > Metazoa > Arthropoda > Insecta > Diptera > Glossinidae > Glossina > Glossina fuscipes. Next base: position 168,390 of record NW_023998443.1, read on the forward strand.
TATAGGGTAAGAGGCAAAGACGATGATTCTTGTCAGGAAATCTTTATTTATTGTTTTCAATAAGTTGCTGCAGGATAATAATATGGAAACATTCATATGCAGAACCATTATGGGAATTACTTGAATTCTCTGCGCTTTTTTTTTTGTTGTTGTTGCTTTTGTGCTTTTTTTGTGGTTCACAATTTTTTCTCATGTCCACCAAAATGTTGGAAAATTAAAAGCGATAAATTTGGAAAGAAAAGAAAAAAAAACAAAATGAATAAATAAAAAAATGGAAGAACAGTGTTACATAACTTGAGATAAAGAAAATATTTTAATGCTAGCAAAACATCGATGTCACAAATATAAACAAATCCTAGAGCTTTACTGGCCACACAAAACGCCATCATGAGGCAAATGCTGAAGATTTGGTTTGAAACGGCGGCTCACATATCTTTCAGTTAAGTGCATATATGCTTGAACCGTGTGCCCGTAAACCCTTTGTGGAGTAATTCTTTTTATTTATTTTGTACCTCTTTTTTTTTACTTTTTTGCTTTTTTCGTTTTTTTACTGTTTTCGGTTTTAGTGGAATTTGGCTGTTCTACGGTTACCGCTTGAAATTAAGGCGATAAACAAACTGGTAACATTTGGAAATTGTTTGTTTGACCAACACATACACTATAAAACTGTTAACCAACCAACCCAAGTGCACTTATACACATTCATATATGTGTAAGCATATGGGAGTTTGTGTATATGAATATACGTGTGTGTGTGTGTGTGTGTGTGTGCATGTAAGCTTAAACCCCAACCACATACGACAAATAAATTTCAGAATTGCATGTGCATTCTGATATTGATACATACATACATACATACATACATGCATATAGATGCATACATATACACAGTAGTAGCATACGGACTTACACCCATTGATACATAAATGCGTAAACAAAAACAAGATATAGTTAAATACATATATATATATATATTTATATATAAATATATATACAAGTACGCTTGTTTGTTATTTTTGTTGCTTTTGTTGCTTTTTGCCCGCCTCCCTTTGTTTATATCACTGATATACGAGCATTTGCCAATAATACGATCTTTAAAGTACACAGACCGCTATCATATGTATCCGCCGATGCGGTTTTTCCGTTATATCTCTGGATTCCAGCATTAAACAAAAAGAGTCAATACTTTAATAACGGTTTTGGCAAAGTAAAGCAAACCAAACCATTGGATATTTAATAGCTCTTCCATATACATATATATATATATACATATATATATATATATAACCTATAACACAACACAAATTAGGTGATAGGGATTTAGTTCGAAATCTAAACTTTCACATGGATATAAAACAAACTGATTTTATTTTTTCTTACTTTTTTCATCAGAATTAAAGAGTATAGTGTGGGTTCTCTCGATTTTATACGCTATCAATGATTTTACATTTAAATACTCTATCGAATATGTCTGATATAATAATCCTTTATATAATCTACCTATATAATGACTAAACACAACGGTGTTGCTTACCTCCGCTAAATGCAAGAGTTTTGCATATGTAGTTTAGTAAGGAAGTTATGCTTGTTTGAAATCGATTGCGATGTACTCAACACTTTTAATTAAGTAGCTAATGGCTACAAGGCTTTGGGTAAATTGTGGATCCATAACATGGCCGAAAGTAAAAATATTTGACTCTTATGAATATTTAAAAATATATGAAACATTAAGACGATTTTTAACTTGAATATACGAACTACGAAGATATGCGAGTGTACTCGCATTTCAATCCACGAGGTTAGAAGTTTAAAGAATGTACAAACGAACGAACAAATCAGAAAAAAATCTATTAAAAATCTCATGATGTGCCACTCAGGAGATGCCTCCTACCCGTTGAACACGTTGACGGACAGAAAGAATAGAGGAAAGAGAAAGAAGTGGGGAGGCTGTGGCCACCGCCTAATCGAGAATACGTGCTTTGCGAATGGATTGTCAGAACTAATCGTCCTCTTTTTTTATTGATGATCATTAAACATACGTAACGGGGCGAGATCGAGTACGAAATCTACAAAACCTGCTTCACACCGCCTAATGGATATCACTTTATATCATTCTTCACTTGTGCTTCTCGTAAAACATGAAAAATTCTATCTTGTTATTACTTCTTATGCGAGTCCTTACATAGTGAAATGAAGGCCAATTTTCTAATTTCCGTCATAAAATACTAAACTACTTAGACCTTGTTTCCATATAAAGTCTAAGTTTTTTCATGGGTTTCCATTATACCCGAAGGTACCTAAGAAAAGAACCTATGTGGTCCAAACCTAATGCAGTGCTTTAATACGTCGAATGTGAGTGTTTCGCACCAATTTTCATCATAAAATACAAAAAGTATTATTTGCTGGCGATCTTAGTCTTCTGTTTTACACGAAAGTTTATATGAGGGTGAAAGTGGTCCCGCGCGCAAACACGCATCCAGTCCTTACATTCTACCTTAATTTAGTACGTGGTAACGTTGTTTAATTTTTGTCGGAAAATATGGCGATCTTTCCAGAATAGCACGTTGTATGAGAAGAGATCGTAAAAACCGGTCCGATCTGAACCAGTTTCAATAGTGTTCACTCATCCTTGATGGAGACTTGGGCGGATATCAGGCAGGCAAACGGAGCAACGTGGTTAATTCGATTCGGAAAATGACCCTGCATGGGTTCGTATAATGAAAAGCTGATCCATTTCAAATCCTTTTTGTGGTCGCATAGATTCGAGTAAGCTACATATATATAAATTAGCATTAGCTCCAGGAATATTAGGGATATCAAGTAAGAAAGCTTTACACGAATACTTAGTTTTCAGTCCTGAAGGGGTTTTCAACACAGAGATTAACGATCTGTTACCTTAAGCTAAAAGTATACTTGTCATGTCGGATCCCCGCTATTTATATTATTGGACGTTTCGAAAGCAGGCGCACGGGTATCTGGATGAAAGAATTACATCTCTCAATCGATTCGCAACCTTATGTTGATGTGTATACTTGACAGAATTTGGTACGATTACAATGAGATTTACAGGAGAAACGACAAATGTGGTATACCTTTATCGTAAGGGAGTAAAAATAAAGCTATTAACCCATAGAGAGAGAAACGACTAAGTTCAGGATTGGCTATACGGAATGTATTGATTGCATTTTCCGGGAAAGCCAAAGCAATAAATACAAAAGGAAATTGCTGACAGGTGGGCGGGCAAACGGACGCAACGTCGAATTTTTGCATTTCAAATGGCAACGATTATCAAAGGTTGTCTCGAATGCATAATATAAATCGCCATAGAACGCACTATGATAGCAATTATCTTATACGAACATTGCGGAGTCAATATAACGAGAACTACAACTTAATTAACTTTGGCGTAAGTCCTTCTCTCATAAAATCGAAGATTATTTAAGACTCTGTAATGCTCTATTCCTTGTTGTTGGTGATCAGCTGCACCATGTCCCAGCTGGCAGTTGCGAATCCAGCAGCGAAAGTGCGGTTCTGCGATTGGCAATTAAAAAAAAAAGAAAATCGCTTCGGATTTTAATTTCAAGACATTAAGGGCATAAGGAATCCTCTTCGAATTTACTAAAAGAGAAATTCACAATCACACGACACTCGAGCCTTAGAGTTTCTCCTTTTTTCATTGAAATATTGTTAAGCGAGCGTTTATAGAATACGGCAATAATTAGTTGTAATGAGTTCAATTCTAATACATTCAGCTATAACTGATAAACTGCTAAAACGAGGCGACTGACTTCATAACATATAATCAGAGATACAAGATGATCCAAAGCAAATATTCTTTCGATACTTTAGATACTTTTCAAGGGAATTCAAAAAGTTATTTTAAAGCAAAATTATATGAAGAAAATCTATATCATTCGATTCTTGCTGTAGGGTATAAAAATGTTAGGCATGAACTAATCGAATATTGCCTAAAAATGTATAGAGAGGCCTGTCAATAATAACGTGTAGTGCTAAATTGTTCAATTGACCACCCGTAAGTCGCTCTAGCAGAGTAAAATATTAGGAAAAAAAAAAACACTCTTTTGCATTTCATTCTACATGAAAAACCAATCCAATCGATGTGTAAAATTTTCAACTGTGCATATAGAAAAACCACTCTCCTTAAATGTGGATACTAACATAGAGAACGTGTATTTTCTGATGTGTAAATATATCTATTGTTCTCTATTCTAAGCCCTACGCATACATGCATATCCATAAACATACAGTAATGTGAAAAAAAAAACCCGTTTACCGCATCTCTTTACGGCATTACTTGTATCAGAAATTTTACAGAAATTTTGTTTTTTTTTTTTGTTTTTAGCTTAAATGCGTTGAAGGAACGCTTTTCACTAAAAATTTTTACATTTTATTAGCTCGTTGATCCAGATAGGATCAGGCGCCAAGAGCGCCGTGAACTAGACTTATCAGTCATTGGAAAATTGTGAGACAACTTGCTCGAACTTATCTCCGGAAATTCGGAAACTGTCAAGGAAACCGATTTACCCGGAGATACGCACTACAAACCTTGCGCCGTTTCATGTAATAGTTTTTGTTCAGCTTTGGAAGCAGTTTCTCCCACGATTTTCTCAGTGCCTTGCAATGATATTTGAAAGTATTGACATATAAAAGTTGAAATTGACCAGGACTGGAAACACAATTTGCTGCAAAGCTAATATAGGTCTCTTACATACCGAGGGTAGAAATTGCATTAAATTGATCGTGAGGTAGTTTAGTTTTTCGTACCCCACGTACGCGTTTGTAAGCGTTTTTTTTTTTCATCATCACTGTACATATGAAACGAAATGTGTATTTGATAGTTCAATCGACCGAACCTTTTGAAACTGAACTGAACGAGTACAATAGGACAATAGTACAAAAAGATCCAAGGGTTGGCACTTGTATGCCGTACATGCTAGTTGAGGATTAGAATTTTACATTTTTTTTTTTATTAAAAATTCTTTTTTTTTCCTTTTTTTTGTTATTTCTATGTAAGAACCACAACATCAGCTGGTGTCAAAATCAAAAGTGGTTATTTTAACAGAACATTAGCCAAAATATAAACATAGCCACAAACGACCTAAAGTGTGTCGTATGGTATAATAAATGCATTTACTAAAGCATCTTTTTAAAGGCTTAGCTTTCTTACGACCTCTATGTAAAACGGGTACACGTGTTAATTAAAGTAAAACGTTTTTAAAATTATTACTTAAAAAATGAAATCTATGTAAAACAATGATAATCAAAAGTCAGCAAATTAAAAGAAATTAATAAATATTTATGTACCCTATATACTCCATAAGAGCTAACGAAACCGATAAGTATTTCAGCTCGCGATACAAAATACATGGGGGAAGAGAGCCACTTCTTAATAAACCAAATCTTATAAATATTATAACAAGCAGGAGAAGTTTGCTTCACACTAACTTTGCCATTCGATTTGTGAAGGTCGAGAAAAAGGATTTTCGATAATAGGAACACATTTCCAGTCCACTTGGCTTAATAGTTCTAATCTACTTCCGATAGCTGACAAGAGGAAGTTAAGAGTCTTCCTAGAAATGCCTAACATCGACTTACATATAATAAAGACAATGGCGGAAACAATCTCTTCATCCCAGGGTTTGATCTTATCCCTGGGGACGTATGAATGGTCTTAATACCCAGCATATGTTTATGCAGGTATTCCTTAATGGTAAAGGATGCATAAAACCTAAGGAAAACTACTTTTGCTATGTGGATAGTCATTTTTTTGTTTTATTGCTTGTTGTTTATGTCCTTCTTTCTAAGGATGCCTTTATAGCTATCACTGAAACGCTTATAAAAAGGCTAAAGAAAGGGTTGAGAGACCTTATAAAGCGTGTATACTCTGGATCAGCATTAAAATTTGAGTCAATTGTGGCACATCCGTCTCCTGGCCGCAAAAATGCAACTCTCAGTTTCAAAAACGGGTAAAAACCTGAATATTGAAAATGGGCAAAAAGGATAGGCAAACACCCTCAAGAGCAGAGCAAAGCTCATTATCTGCAAAGACTTACACTAGATAAAGGGAAAGAAATACTATCTGTTCTAAAATGGAAAACGTCGACCATGTGTGCCCAACATTATAGTGTATCAAGGCTGCATTTCTTTATCAATTTGCCTTTGTAACACAGAAAACGAACACTCGTAACTACATAGAGTGCACATACTTTTAACGTCAAATCCCAAATGCATCCATGCATGCCCGTCGGTCGTTCGCAACACCAAAGACATTGCCGTCGCGCAGATCCAAATCGGTACAGTGCAAGATACTCTGAGAACACCTACCTCTGCTCATTACTCCCCATAAACCCCATTAGACAAATGATATAAAGTTCCATAGTTCCAGTAGTCTATCAGCTACCACCACCCACCATAGTGGAGTATAGATGTTTAATTTCTTTCTCTTGTTTTAAAGGTGGCGCGTGTAAGACCATCTTCTCACATTGTTTGGGGAGCTATATGAAAGCGGCCTACTAAAGTAAGATAAGGTGCTTTTAATGGTTTATCCAAATGCTAATCAAGAAACAAAAGGAAATAATTTTTAAATAAATATCTTCCGAAACTACTGCTAAAAGGAGCTTTATCGCAATAATTCGAAACACATTGTGTATTCATGTTTAGGATTTATTAAGGGCAAGTAAATAAGTTTTAAGAAGCTATAATAATCATCTGGAAGAGAACTCGTAAAACCTGCATCGTCGTAAGCAATAATGACTTCACAATAAACAAGCAAAAAACTTTTATCCATAGATGATTTAAATTCAGTTTAAAGCCGATTATAGTTTAGTCATTGGATACAGGAAATTATCTCGTTGCACGTATACATTTTATTTATAAGAGATTTTTGTGAAAAGTATTCCCCTACTTCCGGTTAAAATGCACAAGTTTATTATTTAAAATTTCCGTTTTTGCAAATAAGCAAAAAACAAAATATATAAAAAAACAACGAATAGAGAAAAAAAAGAAGAAAACTAAAAAGTTTCAAGAAAATGTCCCCGTCCTCGTGTTTGTCTCTATGTCGGTAAAGTAAGTTGTGTTTGTAATCTTTTTATTTTGCTATTTGGTTTTTTTCCTTTTGCTTTTCGTTATTTTTCTTAACAAAAATGCATTATTGTCATTTAAAATGCAAGTATGCATTAGCCTGTCACATGTCCTTTGAGACCCAAGTTGGTTCTAATTTTTGTTCTTTTTCTACTTTTTCTTCTTCTTCTTTTTTTTTTAGCTTGATCTCGGTGCATGTGCGTGTATGTGTGTGTGTGTGTGTAGCTTTTTGCTAGTTTATCTGTTTTTTTGTTTTTTCTATGGAATATATATCTACATATATATATATATATATATATATATATCTATGTGTGTGTGTGTACGTGAATCTGTGTGAGGTTTTGAAAAGCTTGGGGAGCTCAGCTTTGTTTTTTTATCCGTAAAATGAAATGTGTTGCATTACGTTTATTATCTACTACTGCACAAAGAAACAAATTTTCTTTTCTTTCCATTTCGCTGAGTTGAAAGTTGTTTAACTGCAAGTCTTTTTGTTTTACGTTTTTCCATGTATGCGCATATGTGTGTGCGTGTGTGTGTGTGTATGTTGAGTCTGTGCTTTTTCGTTATGACATTACCATAACAGACCTAATCGTACGAACAACAATAATAACAAACAAAAGCAACATCAACAACAACAATACTAAGAACCACAGAGCAACACAACTCTATTTCATTTTGTATGAATTCAATTTGCGTTGGGTACAAGGATTCTTCATTCTCTATACACTACTTTTGTTCTTTGCCATCTACGATGTTTAGATATTTATGAAATTTCAAGAATTAAATAATAACCCTTTGAGTGAGCTTACTTACTTACTTACTTACTTACTTACTTACATATTCCTTTCATATTTTCTAATGGAGTTAATTTGCATACGATTGTTTCTTCATATGTGTTCGCCCGTCCGTCCATATCTGTATTATTGTTATTCTAGTCCCTATCTGTTTTACTTGCTATTTTATGTTTATATTGTATTGATTTAAAAAGTATTGAGCCTGATAAAAGTGTTACGCCTTATTTGCACCTAATATATTTATAGGAATTTTAAAGGCGCAATATTTCTTAGCTAACGTAATATATATATGCGCATTCACCACCATCACCACCATTATTAGTGATACCTGACTACATATTTATCCTCAATCGTATTTCAATATGTTGCTAATGCATACTTTTGGGAAATTATCCGTTTGCTCTTTTGCCAATTTTCAATAAACTTCATACTGTCACGTGCACATTTACACACACACACACACACACAAACCCGCGCGTTTACATTGCTTTAGAGTGCAGTTATGGTTTCATACGCTGTACAAATTTATTCATTTTTTTCAACGCTTGCACAATATGCGTACGTATGTATAGAAGGATAATCTTCATGTATGTTGTATGTGTGTATATGAACGGCAATATTAACAAACAATGTGCTCAATTGATAACTTTTAATATTAGAAAATTGGTTTCTTTTTCTATTTTCTTGTATTTGTTTCTATTTTATTTTTGTAATATTTCCCTAAATGCAGATCATTAAGTAATTTTTTGAAATTATTTTTAAATTATTTTCTCACCTCTTGATCATATTTTGCTCGCTAAGGTGCCATAACACAATTTTCTAATATAACACATATTTTCATGTATTCAGCTGCTAATCCCTACGATGCAAACATAATTGTAATCACAGACAGTAGAGTTGTAAAGAGTAGAGTAAAAAGTTAGAGCTTACATCTAATAAGAAAAATTTCATATTAGAAAATCTACTTCTCTGAATATTATATTCCCTGACCTCGTCAAGAGTCGGAAATAAGTGAAAAGGCGTATCGTTAAAGGCGCTTGGACTCTCGTATATTGCAAGACTTCCACGTAAAAATATTATTCGTGTTGTCCGGAAATATGGTGTACATTTTGTAAAAGTCGTGAATGAATGAAAATAGCAAAAGATTTTTAATGAAATTATGAGAATTTACTTCTTATCTGCCTGAGTAGCCTGGTAGGCGAAAAATCTGACCTAACCATTCAATGTTTGTGTGGCAAAATATTATCAATAAAGCATTAGATGCTCGCGTCTTAAGACTTTAGTCTTAGAATTTATTACTCTGGCTAAATTAAATAATGCAATAATGATAATAATTCTTAATATAACTGGCTTATTTTGTCCAGAAATATCATTTGCATTTCATTACGGTCACCCATTAAATAAAGTGGTGAAAGTATCGGCCAACTCAGTGTACTTATTTATTAAAAGTCTTTTGCTTGCTTTCCAATAAAGCCAAAACTATGCTACGGTGTGTCCCGAAATATTGTTTACATATCGTAAGACATCTGGTAATTATGAGAGCACCGAGCGTAAATTTTCCAAGGCCTCTTGCTCCCATTTTACCTTGAGTTAAGAAATAAAACAGAAAAATTATTCTTCCTTTCCGGAAATGTGATCTATAATGCATAGAAAGGTACGACTAAAGAGAACGGCGAAAATGTATCAGCCAAAGTGAAGGGACACATTGATTTGATAATTTCACCAATATCTAATCATCATATCATTGTTTCCTTCGACTTATCGAAAATTCATTCATTGACGCTTTTCCTCATTTTTGTTTTTTTTTTTTTACCGAATGGGTGGAGGGATATTTCGTTTTTGCCCGTTCGATGTGATAACTTTTTAATTATGCCTTTTAAAAGCAACTGTGTTCTTATTACAATTTTGGTAGGGCAGTCCGCGCGTCCTTCTCTACGGCCATCCGTTCAGGGATTCCTCAAGCGAATCATATGCCAGATGGCACAGAAAATATGCATACGTAATTACATGGAAACAAAAATATACTTTGCTAATATATGAAAGCATCTTCATTGCATAGTAGTTTGTTAATATTTTCTATTTTTCATTTTCCATTTTCCATTATCCATTCTCATTTCATTTTATTTTAACCGAAAATTTTTACACTGACAACAGAGACCGAGAACGAATGCGTGCACTCATATGGAAAATTATAATATTCACACAATTTAATTAAGAGAAACAAATATTATGACAGCGTTGTAACAAGGATTAAACAGCAATCCTGGCATGTATTTCCGCACAAAATCCCTTTAATCTATTCTCTAGCAGTGGTAGCACCAGCAGTAACAGCAATAGCAGCAGGAGTAGTAGTAGAAACAAACAATCGCAATGTAAGCAAATAGACACAAAGCCAACGACAAAGCTCAAACAAATAACCAGCAAATCAATGTTGACTGTTTGTGTTCCTGATTGTTATTATTGTTGTTTTTGTTGTGTTTGTTGTTGTTGTTGTTGTTGCAGTAAAGATGTTGACGGCAATAGCATGTACAGCATTAACCGAATAATAAATAAATGTTAGAGATGAAATTTGCAGCGACGACACTATGGATATGAAAATTTTATGAGTCTAGCAAGTCACTCTGATGGGGTTGATGGACATAAGATGGATTTGTGTTCATGTTATGCGAACGGTAAGTAGCTACAAACAGGCGTTGTTGATAACTAGTAATTGGGTAAATAGATAAGTCCGGGAGTGTGAAACCGCGTATTTTTGTGGTATTTTTTTAAGGGCATAAAACTCGATTAAGTCCGTATTTCATTCTCATTTACTTAACATGTTCAACACTTGCTTAATAACTTTATCCAGATAAAACTGTCTAAAAAGTGATTTCAATGTCGATTGTGATGAGATGCAGCATCGTTAAGGACAAATAGTAATTGGAATTATCGATGGCTCTACTAGCCTGGTATTTAGTCTTTATTTCCTATTTGCCGGAAAATCCTACACGCCAAACTTAAGAAGTATAACTACGAACACCGCAGGAATTCGTTTTGCTTCCTAAGAAACTATTGTAGAGACGTTTACCTAGCAGTTTATCTCAGTAATTCCCAATTTATGGTAAGAAGTTACGAACTATATCTGTAGTTAACATACTAAGGTATATTAAGCTAGTAAGGTATCGAAGATGTACGTCTTAAATGATCAGTTACATACATATCTAAATTGAAACTATACACTAAGAGTGCACTTCATTGTGCGTGAGAGTTGAGTGTGTTTCAGTAAAAATTTTTCTTGTTCTTTTAAATTGAAAAATGTCATCTCTATTGTGACAAGTTTACTTATCTTTTTAGCTATGCCGTATTATGCGAAACTCGCAATTGAATCTGTCAACGATTTATGTTATGTTTTTTTAACGACCCGCTTATCCAGACGTTTCACAAACTTTCGTTTCATTTACTTCAAGAGTATTTTGCAAATCAATTCATTTGACTTCAATTTCCAACAGGAGACATTAACAATTGCATAAAGCAACAAAAAAGACAAAACACATACACACAAACACCGCAAAAAAAAAAGCAAATATAAAAATACAAAAATTAAACCGAAAAACTTTCACCCTCAAGTCAAGTATTTTTCTTTGACTTCTTATTTATGACAGCTAACTGATGTTACCAATCTGTAGACAACAATAACAGCAACAGCAACAGCAGCAGCAAGCAGCCGGCAGTAATCACATACACACACACACACACACACACACACACATACAGCAATAACAATTCGCAGAATCTACATCTCAATTGAAATTAAATGCCTTAAGGGTGGCAAGTCAATTGAAATGTTCAAAAAGCAACAAGAAAACAGCAACAATAGCGAAACAAGAATCTAACAAAAGCTAGCAAAGAACCAATTGAGAAAAAGTCAATTGAAAATTGTGTTTAAATTTCATGATTTTATTTGTCACTTTATCGGAAGAGTTACAAATTTGTTCTCCATTCTCTTCAATATGTTTTTTTTTTTTTTTTCATTTCTTTTTCTCTGCCTTTGTTTGCTTTCTTTTGCTTCCGGTGAAACCGTTGTTTGTTCAATGTTTCGTTTCTCAAACGTTCAGCACAAGAGAAACGTTTTCAAAATAATAAGATTTTGGTTTGTAGCGAAATAAAAGTTTTGTTTTCATCTTATTGTACACATTTAATGTTGTTGCGTGTCTTATCTATTTAACAAAAATTTCTCGTTTTTTTTTTTTTTTTTTGCTTACCTTTCGCGAAATATAAAATCAACATCGATAACACTTCTTTCTAATGACTTTTTTCAAAAGCTATTCACAGAGTATTATAAACATTTCCTTCCATTTCCTCCTTAAAAGGGGAAGAGGTCAAAGGTTTATAAAAATGTTGGGTTTTGTATATAAGCCGTTGCTTCAATCAAATATGTAAAAGTTGTAAAATTACTAAAACTGTTATTTAGAATCTATCAATCCTTTAAACGTTTCTCACCGCAAATGCAATAACGTTAAGGGCTGACTTTGGATCGACAACTAGCATAACTTCCTTTACTAAGAGACCATGCAACAATGAGATACAGAACAAATACTGCACAATGAATGCCACAGTAAATCGGGATGAAAACATCTGAATGGGGTCAGGCTATTGGGGTAAGCTTTAATGCCGCCGAAAGTCAAAGTGCGGCACAGGAAAGGTGGTGAAGAATACTTTCCTGCTGGTGGTCTCAGTATAGAAGTATCCGCAATCCTTGATATTCTGGTGATGAGAATACAAAACGATGTGTTCGAAGTGTCGAAAGACGCAGCTAAAAGGTTAGGTTTTCTAAAGCGGAACCAAAAACCACGTCAATCCAGTCGATATTCGTATCACTTACGCCATCTAGATCAAGTCAAAGTTCAAGTACAACTTCAAACTTTGCTTCAAGGCGCATAACCACGTTCAGCGAAAAGCTCAGATGCTCATGGGTTACGAATGTATGTCCAAAACTTCAGATAACTTTGAGCATCGACATAGCGTGGTTTGTGTTATACTTATGTGCAAGTTTGCTTCCGCGACAAATGTTATACAAACATAAAACAGAATTTTCCACCAACTATTCGTTCTTTACCAGGACTAGGCGGCTTCCTCAGCGCTCCCACACACTGCAGTTGCCTGCAACAAGCCGCACAACGCACCACTGCGACTCGTACTTTTGTAATCATACTGACCCCCTCTGGCTGGCACCCTGCTAGGTTTAAACGCAGGCTTGTTTTACAAAAATTTCAAGGATAGAGAGAGAGTTCCAGAGTACAGAGTATAGCTCTTTAATCTGCCATTTTTGAGGATTATAACAAATATCGCTAATTTAAATTTTACCTCACAGTAGAAGAGTGACTGCACGTAAATTTTTTACTGAAATATCAGATTTTTATAAATAATTTTTTATCATCTACTCTTTGGTGCTTTTATATTTTGTTGAACATTTCTCCGCGTATATAGAAGACTTACTTATGCATGCGAATGTGAAAATATTGTTACGATATTGTGTCGGTGTTGTAAGTAAACGTCGTTCTATATAGAAATTGTTTAATCTCTGTTAAAGCACGAGTGGGTGACTTACTTTGTTTGACTGGCTGTTAACATCCGCCTTCACTAACTTGTCCTATAGAAAATGTCACATAAAATAGCCTCCTGTAAATGTCAGAGGGTAGTTGAAAAGAGAAGAATAAAAAAAGAAAAAAAAATATTATGAAAGAAACGTACAGACACCCGCATACGTAGGCGAACGGATATATATATATATATAGATATATATAAACTCTCAATATGACAATGAAGCGACGGCTGACTATGTCTACCATATGTCTACCAATGTGATAATGATTTCAATGTGAAGGTTGCTCTTTTCATTCAATTTTTTTTATCCCAAAGATTTATGTAAGTATGTAGTGTAGTGTGTTAAATGTCATTTTAACAACTAGTTTGCTGTAACACAACATGTTCACATTCATTGATTACTTTAACTTTTTTTTTATTTTGTCTTCTATTTTTAATAGAGTTGCTACGCTTTAGGTGTAGTAATTGAAGAATATTCTCAATGTGATAGATATTCTGTCTGTTTGCAGAAAATTGCGTAAAAACCTGCTTGTTTGCCGCCTGCCTCGTCACACAGTCACAAATGCTAAACGTTAGTGTTCCAGGGGAATTGAAAATGTAGATGTTATTGTTTAGTTTTCATTTCCTCATACATTTCAAAATGACAATATGCCAAAGAAAGCGTATTTCCTGCGAAATTAGATTTCAGGCAGAAAGGACGGGCGAAGACGGTGTAACAAATAAAGTGTTCGGTTTAAATCGAAAGTTATGATAGGTATTTTCTCCAATGGCAACTTGTTACGATTATTTATTTAATATTTTTATAGTCAGTATTTTCGAGAATTAACTGCTTGTGTGTAGAGTTGTGCTTCAAACACAAAAGTATTAGAAATTCTGAAACAATAACGCACATAGCTTTAATAATCTTTTTTCTTTTTTTGTTTTAATGTAAGCCATCACTCCTGCTGATCAAAAAGAAGTGGGAAAAGAGTAAGGAGTAGGGAAGACGGTAGCCCGAGCGCCTAGTGGGTTCGTAACCAAGCGCTGAGTGTTATGCCTTTACCAACTTAGCATTCAAAGTAAAACTCTCTCGTACTTGAGATTCGAATCCATGAATACTGACTTGATAGTCGTCGTAGTTCTTACCTACTGGTCCATTCATACTAATGTCAAGCGAGCGTAGGAGACGAAGATACTACGAGAATTGATCTTTTACATCTTTCTTAGACGTAAGTTAGCTATCATATGAATCATATGTACAAAGCGTTACTGAAGTACTCTTCCTAAATTGATGTCAAAGATCCGCACAGCTAGCCTGTGCTTACTTACTTCTGAGTCAATTTAGTCAGTTAAAGCTTTTTTTCCGTAGGCACATTTTCTCCCGTTTCAACAATCAATTCAATAGTAGAAATTGTTGCTTTAACTACACAGCTTATGGGTTAAAATAAAATAAAAATGATGATGGGGTGAGGTGAACGGAAAGAGAGATGAAAATTTAGAATTATTGTTGCCAAGTCGTGAAAGATATCGACATATCGAAATTTGTAGTGTTTTTAAAATTGTTTCCTCGAATCACGTAGGGGTTTTTCTCGACAATAATACCCTTGAACCTGCATGGTCATTCACAAGGAAAGCCAAAAAGGAAATAAGATTCCAGACTGAGTCTAGTTATGTATGTCTATGTGTGTAAGACAGTATCGTGTGTGTTCGACACAGAAAGGTTTAACTCACAAAATCTTCTGTTCGTCCAACTCTGCCCCTACATCGTTACGGTATGTCATGTTTGTGCGGATAGGCGTAATATCTAGGAGGACCCATTGTTTATTATACCGATCGATTCCTGTTGTATCCGTCCAAATATGTCCAAAATTGTCCGTCCCTCTGTCGCGTTCAGTCTACAGGCTGTAATTTGTGAAATATTTTGATGAAATTTTGGGCAACGAGGAACCAAAGGCCAACGATGAACGGTATTGAAGATGGTTCGGAACGGATCATTTTTTCGACCCTCTTCCATATAACGCCTTATTTTGAAATGTTGTTACATGAGATAAACGAAGTGGTATAGGGTACTTAAAGATGGACCATGACTGATTATAGTTTTTTTACTTGTTCTAAATAAAATTTAAAAATGAACACGAAACATGAAACAAAACTTTTAAATACGACTTTATTTAAGTGAACTAAAAGTTGAAAAGAAATTTCTATTCCCATCACTTTCAAGTAACTATTGATAGAAGATTGGCGCGCCTAAAGTTTTTGAAACGTACAAAATACCAGCACGATCGGACATACGAAACCGCCTGAAATACTGACTATTCATTTGGTGTCCTTTGTAGTGGCCGCCATTTCGAATATAGACAAAATTTTTCGTTTCCCACTGTGTTCCCGCCGTAGCTAAAGGAGTGAGCAACATTTCAGCAAGACCAGCCGTGTCAGGAAAGCAAGTTAAATAGTGGTATGAGACAACTATCCAAACTTACGGTGGCGCCTTACTATTGAAGAGTAGGACCTGCTTCACTCTTCTATAGTTAAAAAGAAATCTGTCTTAAGTTATATTTCGAATACTCTTTCCATCCGACCGTTCTTCCATTTCTTCGTTCCCCTTCAATACGCTCAGGTCTTCGTAGTTCTTAACATCTCGAATAGCCAAGATGCATACATATGCGTCCCAATGGCTCTGATGCATTTTATTGGGTATTATAGATAAAATAACGGTTTTCTATTTGCTCTCTTTGCAATGACTATAACATATAGCGAATGGTGTTTGACTGAGTGGATTGAGGACGGTAAATAGTTGAAGGCCTGTACGATGGTCGTGTATTTACCTAATTTGCAAGACAATTAAAAAATATTTTATGCGTCCAGACACGTTAATGAAAGCAACCGATAAGAAAATGAAATAAATATTTTTACAAAAGAATAAAAAAAAAAAAAAACAACCCAAACCCAACAAAGCCAAAATGAACGCTATTATTGCAAAGCCTTCTTTCGATTCATCCGCTCAATGCTTAGATGACGGTGGCAGCGACAGTGAGAAATTAAGCAAATGTTTACATTAAATCTACTCATTTGCATAATTTGTTAGAGAAATGGAAGAAAAAAAAAAAAAAAAAAAAAAAAAAAGAAAAGAAAAAACTGTCAACTCGCTTTGCGAGTTAAGAGTTGACAAAAAGAAACGAAGAAAAATTTAATGTAATTTAAGTTTAAATTTATAACATTTGGGCTAAAAGATTAAAAAGACTTCCATTAGGATGACTTTTGAACAAATAATATAAAATATACACTCATCTCTTAATTTACGCTGCAAACGTACCCGCTGCTGTGTTACGGGCTAAGCTTTGACCCATCTGCGATTTAAAAGCGGGCTTAAATTTATACCCTACGGAAAAACGTACTTTACAAATGAGATAATGTGAGGATTTGATTGATTTGGTTTCTTCAACCCAACATTTTCTCACGATTTTTTATAACGATCCACGTCACAGTGTCACTCAGTCGCTTAAAAGAATCCTGAAATGATTAAATTTTATATATTTTTAAAACCCCTATTGAAGGTTGGATCCGTTTGTCATAATGTTTGCAACATCAAAATCGAAACTTCAGAATATATAAGCTTGATCGGCATGAAATTGTGCCTTGGTTAAAGCATATATGCGCGTGTGTGTGTGTGTGTGTGGTGTATTGTTGACAGTTTCCTGGTCGAAAAAATGAAGATATCGACGTCAAATTTGGCAGAAAAGTGCAAGTTTTTGCTAAGCTTTTTTATTGATCAGAGTACGAGCCCGCAGTAGAGTGTAAACTGAACGGATATTTGTCTTATTAACCAAAAATTTGTGTTTTTTTCTCATTACTCACATGTTATAAAAGATAGAAGCCCTTGCAAAAAACTCTACTATCTATGGGCAAAAATGGAAAAGATTGGCCATGCCCACGCAAACTTACAGGCGATTAAACTTTCTTTTTTTTTTCAACTTTTTGAGGCGTTAAGCTAATTGATCGCAAGGTAAACCAAACAGAATTTTTAAATTATTTTGTATATTGCTCAAGTGAAGGTTTGTTAGCTGCCTAACAGTGCGTAAACTGTAAAAAAAAGGTGTTGGATAACACGACCTGGGGGACTGATTTTTTCGTGATAGCGATATGGATATGAAATAAAAGGTAAGTGATTTAAATCTAAATCCATCCTGATTATGGTTACGGTCACTTATGTATCAGGGACATTCAATGTTTGGAAAAATTTTGATCAGCGATGTCTACAGATAATAATGATAAAGAAGTGGGAAATACAATAACGGTTGAATTGCACGGTTTTGATTTTCCTCTACAGAAAATAACAATTTTCCATTTAACATTATTGTTTTGTTGAGCGTACGCCCATACTAGGCATAGATCGCACCAATTTCTTCTTCCAAATTCATTATTCTTCTTGTTTATTTGGAGAATTTTTTCTGCCGAAACCCAACAAGGACGGTCTTAGGCTTCGGGTGATACTGTTCCATCATATCCCAGTTATTGGTTTTGGGTTCAAAAGTTTAAAAGTGACGACGCGAATTGAGGGAAAATGGTCCTTGTTACAAGAGTTGTCGCAGTTCGAATGGGAAGCTCTGCCACACCCAGCGCACTCACCAGACATGGCGCCTCCTGATTACCACTTGTTCAGATCGGTGCAGCACGGCTTGGCTGACACGCGGGTACGCAAATTTGAAGAAGTGCGAAAGCAAGTCAGTGGATGGGTCGCTATCAAATCAATATAAGTTCTTCCAACATGAAACGGTCATGTTGTCAAAAATATTGTAAAATGCTGTAGAAAATGATAGACATTATTTTGGTTAATATATATTATATCAATTTTCCACAATAAATACCTCTTTCAAGTGAAAAAGACATAAGACAAATTTACTCTTTGCAAGGAACTTTCTTAAGGGGTAGCACAGAACTGCAGAAGCCTAAAAAAAGGGTTTTTGACAATTTTTTTGTTTTTGATTTTTTTTTGAATGCAAAGAAAGGTAACTATAGCAATATTATGGAGAGTCGTTAAGTGTATATTTGAATTTTAAAAAACAAAAAGTTGTTTTGAGAAAATATTATAAAATGACAACACCACACAGTGGAAGAATGTATCATTCCCACACAATATTACAGGGTATGGAAATCTTCCTTTCTCTTTACTTTTATTTTAGGTTAGCGATAATAGGTATAAAAGATTCGCTCGTGGCTGAATAAGTTTTTGTTACGTTCCTCTCACTTCTTCTAAGCGAAGTTTATAGATTCTAGAATAGTGACCAGAACTTGAATCTGAAAAGTGAAACCTAATATAAAGACATTTACGAACATCGTCTGCAATATGGACGAAAGCAAGCCTATCTATGCCGAGTACTTTGCAGGCCGAAGAGAGCTTCGAGGCTCTCTATACCAAGCCGGCAAACACTTGAAGTACGTAAATACTGCAAAACATAAAACGTGGGATAATTACAAAAATAATATTTAGAAATTTCTCGTACATCTATTGAATCTATATAAGACACAGAGCCGTTTTCCTTGTTTTTCTTAAAATTTTTTCAAAAGTTTCATTAATTGCTTTCGTATACCTTGAGGATATTATGTCAATATCATCAGAATATATTTTTCCAATTTTGATTTTTCTTTCTATACCTTTTACAGTAACCATCAATTTCATGCAGTTCCTGTTGTTATATTATTTGTACTCGGGTTATATTTGGAATGTTTTTCCAACAGTTTTATTTTCTTTTCATTTTTTCAATTATAATTTTATCAAAACGAAAAAAAAGCATTTTTTGTTTTCGTTAGTATTTACTTTGTATTGCATATGGTTGCGCGTGTAGTAGGTGCGGAGAAGAAATTGAAGTTCAATCGCGTATTTTATAAAAGCAAGTGATGGGGTCTTTTTTCTTTTGTAACTTTACGAATGTATGTGTGTGTGTGTGTGTGTGTGTGTACCAGAGTGTGTACATATGTGCGTGCATATATTTCATTGAAATGTTTGAGCCTTCGGCATAGAAAACTTATTTACAAAGGTATAGGAGACGTATACCTTTCGCTCAACGCTCGAATGATTCGGTTTTTTTTTTTCTGTTTTTCTTTTTGTTACATTGTTTCAAAATAAATTTACATTTTTATTATTTCCGAAGAGTGCACGCAACAATTGCCTTGAGTTGTTTTTTTTTTTTTTAATAAATTTAAAATAAACGCTTTATTATGCGAACTTCCAAGAAGCATAGGAATGTAAAATAGAAGTTTTCATTGTTTTTTTAACTTATCAAAATTTATTTACAAAGAACAATTTTTGTACCCACTACTGTAAGATTGGATTTTTTTCCATAAAGTATGCAACACCCAAAAGCAAGCTTCAGAAACTCTACAAAGGAAATAAATTCTTCATCATCATGAAATTCTGAGCGTATTTAGCCATTTCTGTCCGTCTGTACGTCCGTGTGGTGTGCGTTGTTGGCACTCTCCTGATCGCTGAAAGCTTCTGTACGTTGGTCGCAAATGGACCAAATTGGTCAGAGCAGAAGAGCATAGGAGGGTGTAAACTAAACTGAACTTTGTTTTTCTTTAAAAAAATTTGCGGGGGGCTTTGCTGGTTACCCGGAATTTAGTAAAGTCGGAAGGCTGAAATTTTCCCGAATTACTTTAGGAAACCGTCTACCCTTTGCGTGCAAAAGTGGAAAAATCGGGCATGCCCACACAAAGTTACAAGCGAATGGATTCTGTTTTTGTCACTTTTTAGAAGTTTTAAGCTTAGACAAACAAGACAGAATGTTTAAAACTATTTTGTAAACTTCTCATATGATGAGATATTATCTGCCTAAGAATGGGTTAATCTTAAAATGAATATGGCAGATACGGCGATTAATTTTCTCTTCATAGTACTAGCGATATGGGTGTCAAATAAACGAACTTGGAGATTAGAATGCGAAAAGCATAGTGGTGGGTATGCGAGATTCGGCTCTCGTAGAATATAACTTTCTTACTCGTTTTTGTTAGATCTAATTTTTGTAAAAAATTTTTTTTTAATTTTTCTTTTCCAGTAAATTTTCTTTTAAATTACTTGAATTATTCTTACGCACTTGCCAGAAAACATCGTTTGACGAAAACACACAACAGATACATATATCGGTGTGAGTCTGCCCAAACATTGATTCGTTTTTAATTATGAATTAGAAGCGAAGCGACCATCAAAACCAACATCAGCGATCTGGGATGTCCGTACGTCCAATATTTTTTAGTGAAAGGGCACAAAGAACAAAGTTAAGAGTGCTGCTTCTCATCTTTGCTCTTAATTCGAGCTTTAACAAATTTTACGAATTACGAATTAATTCGAGCTTTAACAAATTTTACGAATTACGAATTAATATTACGAATTTATTTATTTGGCAGGGGTGGAGAGGTTTGTTGAAAAAGAAGGTGCATTTTTCAGCTTCGTATATATTTAACGTATTCATATTTAAGTCATCTTGCTGTCTGAATTCCCCCATATATATTTTCGATTACTGTCACGTGGTCAATTGCGAAGTCTTAACATCTCGTGTAGAATGAAGTTTAAATTACTTATTCCTAGAATTCAATCCTAGAGAAAACGCTTAAGCACACCTTTTTATGCAACGACCTTAGCACAAAACTTGAGGAATTGCAATTTTGTCTCGTAAAGAAACTAGAATCTGCGTAGAAGGCGCATATGTTCGTATAAAAGCATTGAAGCAATATTGAAGCGAATTCAACGGCTCGTAACCAAAAAAAGAGTGATCGAGTAATTATTTTTAAAGCCCTCACTTTAGCATCTGAAAACATTTCACTCTCAAATTTTTCATACTTTCACTCATCAAATTCTAAGCAAATAATAAGTTATTTATTCTGGATGTCGACTCAACGGGCAAAGGGAGGGCTCAGCATGTAGAGTTTGCAATTGGGACGATAACTGCAGATGTTAGTGCATTACGATTTTAGTTCTAGAATGCATTTCTCTGGCTAAACTAATTATAACCATAACAATAATAATAACATTTATTCGAATTTTGTTTAAGAAGTTCAACCATTGTTATCACTTATCTCCACTGCATATGTTAAAGTAAAAACAGCATGTCTTGTTGACATACCTACTAGTCGTTTTTCTTAGGCAATTGAAGATATACTACAAGTAAGCATGTCCGTCGGTCCACCACCCCTTAATGTATCGTTGACGTGGCTACTTGTCCTTTTTATTAGGTAAATGAAAATATATTACGAGTAAGCAAATATGTCGGTCTACTGCCTCTTGTACTAGAATTTTGAACTTCTTGATTTTGGAATTCAGAAATAGCTTGGTTTGCCTGCGAATACATCTAGAATTGCAAGTATGTGTTTTTTTAATTAGTTACACGACTGAAGTCAATATATTACAGCTTATATTGTTCTAAAACAATTGCAACTGCATCTAAGTGTGTGGTGTAAAAATAAATGCACATCAACTAAAACCGGCATAAGGACTTGCTAATATCGCGCCAAAGATTATATTATTATCTCTCTTTCTCCAACCCGTTCAGAAACTTTATTCTGCTTTGCACAGTAGAAAGCAAACAAATAAACCTTATTTCTCATTAATTATATGACTACATTTTTTCAAAGTATCGTCTCAAATACTAAAGAGTAGCTGCTAAATTCTAGGACTAAAACAGATTAGAGCCTTGGCCGCTTTTTTCCCAATAGAAAACCCATTGGCCTTTAATTTTATGTTAGGCTTATGTTTAAAGTTTTAATTGTCACTAATTTGAAATTTTTCTATACCCCTTCAAAGATTCTCGCTGTCGTATGAGCAATTCATAATATGTTATCATATGTATCTCATCAGCAGAGCTTGAAAATTCATTTTCTTCCATTCAAAAGTAGCACGTGGCTTCTCTTTTCTTTCGCTATAGTTTGCTCTCCGCTGTTAATGTTATTTTGTTGTTGCTTTGTATCGTAGTTTAAAGTAAAGAGCGCAAGAGAATATTGCAGTACAAAAATAACGATACAATACAATAACAACAAACATTTGACTACGTACATCAGATTTTAAGCTGCAGAGAACGACATTTATAAAGCATACACTAATACGGACACTGTTAACAATACAAGTATTGCTGCGTATCGCATATGTTGTGAGTATTTATTTATTTTCTTCTTTTTTTTTCTTTCTAAACAACATGTAAACAATTAACAGTGAAGGCGTATGAAGTGATTTTGAATGGGGGCTATAAAGGCAAATTTTTTTCTTAATGAATTTCCCGAAAAGATAAATTTTTAATTTAGTAAAAAGTTTTTTGTGAAACGAATTTTCATTTTTGGTAAGTGATTGTTAATTAATAAGATAAAATTAGGTAATTTTTCTTTTATTTTAGGGCACCTCCCATAAAAGGGATGAATAAGTTGAAAGCGAGAGATGCTTTTCGACAAAGCTCCGCCTCTGTGTTCATTTACACGTTGCCAACCAATGATGTTCGTGTTTTTGTACCAGACCCGACTATATCTGTACTTGTGTTAGTAGTGGTTAAATATTTCTGCAAAAAGCTGAATATATGTGTAAGAGAGAGCGACTTTTAGAAATAAATATTGTCATTAACCCATTAAAAGCTGCGGAAATTTATACAACAATGGAAATTCTATTTGGGGAAAAACTTATCGGCTTGGCAGGATGGATAGCCATCTTACTGGGAGACTCTTGGAACAGGATGTAATGAGGAAGTCATTTTTCTTTTCGAACATGTCCCTGTCATTACGGCCGTCAGTATGGCAACTTTCCGTTTTCTTTTTATCAACCACGCTCGTAACTGTAGTAATTGGAGTACAAATCCGTATAATGGAACATGTTTTTAGTTGACGAAGTTTAATCACAAACGTGAAATTCCTATGAACACGCTTACAACCCCGAGCAGTCCTTTTAAATTAACAGCCACAAATCAACTTGAAAAATAAGTAAATGAGTTCGAAATATATATATTTATATTTATATATATATATAAATATATATATATCTCCCGGATTCTAAACATTGAAATAACTTCGGATGAGCTTCGAATATTTCACTACGTTTTGTTCCGACGAATTCTAGACTACCTTTAGTTTTAATGCTTGCCAGGATTCTCTAGAGCCATCTAATGATGGCGCCTTTCACGATCTATTGGCGACTACGATGAATCCTTTAATGCCATGCAAAGGCTTTTATTTATTTCTATATAAAGTGAAGTGTAGCTTTTATCATTTTTATCGTTCGACATGGGTTAGGATTATTGTTCAACAAAACTTGTACAGACTGCAGAATTTCTCTCATATTCTCATCACTGCTGCAAACATACACTTAACACCTCTTACAATAACATTATCTATCTCTATGGCACTTTTGCATATTAGACACACATCTATACAATCGCATATTCATAAGCATTAAAACGTTGTCATAGATATAGAAAACTGGACAAAAATTTCATATAAATATGATTGTGTTGGTTTGTTGCTATAAAATTGCAAAAAAAATCTGTAGAAATTAGCATATCACACAACGTCATCTACAGCGAGAGAGATAGAGAGAGAGAGAGAGAGAGAGAGAGAGAGCTCTTAGTCTGAGTGCACTACACATTTGTACATAAGGTGTGCCTGTGTACTTGTGTATTTATCCAATAAATTGTTAAGTATATGCCAAAGTGCCCAACAATTGAAATAAGGTTCTTTTGTTTTATCTGGCATATATAGAACACGAAGAAGAAGAATAGAAGAAAAGAGGCGGTATTTGATCTGAGGTATAACTCAGAGAGAAGGAGTTTCACAACGCTTTTATACCATTAGAAATTATAATGGCTTTGATTGTCTTTTGCTTTTTTTTTTTTTTTTTTTTTTGATATCCTTTTCAACGCAACTTAACTACACAAACAATTCTGGTAATGTCAATTACACATATGCAGTGTCATGCAGAGCGATGCATTGTTATGTGTATCTAACTGTGTATACTGCATATAAATATTTTTCTGTATTTACATGAGGGTTGCTGGTGTATAATTGTTTGAACTTATATTTGAACGTGTGCATGCGAGTGTGTGTTACACTTATGTGTATGTTTGTGTTGGTTGTTGTCGCATTATATACATATTGTAGACATTCATCCAATCTGCACAATTTGTATGTGCGGCATTTCTGTACTCAGCCTTTCTAGTACTATGGCAACTTGATTATAGTTGTTGTAATTTTTTGGGTGTATGCGTGCATATATATATATTTATATATATATATACATATATATATATATATATGGATATATGTATATGGATATATGTATATATGTGTGTGTGTGTGTATGTGTGTGCGTGTGTATTTGTCTGTATTTATGTATATGTATGCGATTGTAGTTCTACGATACCCTTGCGTCCGTTTAAACGCACAGCCAGTCATCAACTCTTTAGTGTTAATTTGACGACACGCGACGGCGTAGTGCTTACACATTAAAATCTTTAAGAATTTCTTCGGAAAAATATTTTAAATTCGATTTTAAAAAAGCGGTCTACCGGGTTAATTTAAAGCGAATAACAACAATACAGTGTATCGTGGGCAAAAAAAAAAAAAGACTCAAAACAACAAAACTTGCGCATCAAGTGTTTTGGTGTCAATCGTTCGTTCTGGTTTTTTGTTTTTTTCTTTCTTGCTTCTGGTGCATACCCCAGTATTTCCGTTGTCGTGTCACCTGCTGAGAAAATTCCGATACAATTTGTTGTTGTGTTGTGCTTCTATTTTAAAGCCTGCGAGTGTGTTTACGAGATAGTGTGAGTGATTGCATACATTCTGTTAATATGAGTGTGTATTGTGCGGGCTTCTGTACAAGAGCCTGTTTATGTAAACTGCACTCTTGTTTATGTTTACGTTATGCAGATTGTTTATAGCCTTTTTTTTCTTTTTTTCTTTTTGTATTGCGTACGAAAGCATTGACAGTGTCATTACAGAGTTGCATGGATTTTCTATAATGCAATGGATTCATTCTGTTAAGTTCATATAGAAAATTAAAACATTATAACGTTTTAAAGCGCATGTGTGGCGGCTTCTCAACTAAAATCAACAACGCAACAATTATTTTTTTTTAAATTTTACATAAAAATAATTTATATTTTCTTATTATTTTCCAATTAATTACGTCTCAATAAAGCCGGTTTACGAAGTAATTTCGTGAACTTATTTAACAGGACACGCCGAGCGTTTTGAAGTCGGAGGCGCTATAAACGCAACTTTCATGGAGCGGAAGTAATGCAACATATTTATGTTTATAATTGAAAGAGAAGAATTTATTCTTGATTAGAAAGACCGAAAAAATTGCTCCATTTTCTTTCCAATTCGTTTATTTTACCGCTTAATAAGGAGAATCTGTGTCGAAAATTGAAACTACGATAAGAATTCATAATATAAGTCGTTCCTCTCGCCCAATGCAAGAATGCAGTCGATGCAATTTCATTGCATGAATCCTCTTCTCTTTTATTGTTTACATCAATTAAAACTTTTTACTGTCACAGATTATCACCTTTCTGCTCCACTTTTGCCTCTTTGCCTCATTTACAGCTCAACGATGGTATATCTCCTTCTTTTGTTGCTTTTGCCCAGCGCAGCGGTAGAATTTCATTTCCCGAAAATTCTTAACTAACTTTAACGCTCCCAATTCCGTCCCCTCTTAAAAAAAATTAGAAGTTCGGATAACAGATGATGTATGCACAGGTATGGTTTATTATCGTAGGTTCCTTGAAGGGAATACTTTTTCTAATTTTTTTCTATGAAAAGAAGCCCTTACATCAAGGCCTCAACGCAAAAAAGTTTATTCAAGCATTATCTGTCTAGCTAAGTATCCTAATTGTCTGTTTCGAGCAGAATTAGTCGCCTTCCACAGCAAACTATACGCAGAGCCAATTTTCGATTTCATAATCGCTGAGATATTGCTCGCAGAGGAAGTGCTACATCAAAGTAAGCGATAGTCCGATGATTAGAGTGGTTGAAGCAATGCATCCCAATCTAATGAGCTGAAGTTGCCTTTTTAGTTTTGAAGAAAGATTATTATATTGCATCTGATGGCGCATTCTGATATTTTCTAGAGAAACTTGTTATCTTCATGTCGAATACTTCTTATCGATAGCCTTGAGTCGATATTAGCAGGTTTAAGAGCTTTTAACTGTCCATAAACTTGATCGTGCTGCTTAAGTTGATCAAATTCACTGTTCTTACCTACGTTGCAAACAAAACTCTTTTCTTCACACTTGTGACGTAGCATTTCTTTCTTGACTCCCTTCCCCCTATTCCCATTCTCCACATATTTCTTATTCAACTTACATGGCATCAATTTTTCTGATTTTCAAAGTTTTCTTGTTGTATCTAAATAAATGCGTGCTCCGCTGGTTCATAGTTAGGTGTTCCGCAGCCATTATTCATCTTTGCGTACCGGTTTCATCCAATATTGCTTCCAACTCAGGAACAACAAATTTCTTCGGTGCTCCGGGACATACTTTGCCTTTCACTTTCTCTAGATTGTCGAAATCGATTTTCATGTATTTTAATTTTTGAAGCCGTTTCCGGTAAACATTTATAGGATCGAGTTGATCAACCATTGTTTTCAAATAAGAAAAGCAACTTGGGCTGCATTACGTTTTCACTTTCAAATTTGCATTAATGTACCGCATGTGAACCTTCGGTTTCCTAATATTTCGATGGTTTTTGGTGTACCACAATTTCCTCAATAACCTCATTGTTCGATATAAACCTTCTTCGTTGAAGTGTACTTTCGATATTTTTTCAACAAGCAATAGTGCCTGGAAGTTTGTTTGGAGAATATGACCGGTAAGACAGGCATTCGAACTTCAATTCATCCAATCTTGTCGTTTAGGCACCGATCTGTGGCATGATGTTTTGGTTCCATCCTGAGTAAAAGTAGCTAAATGCTGAAGACACAACCTTTCGATGTCTTTAGGTCAGCTAGCCCCATATGCCCGCTTTGTTGTGCACCTACGAGAGTTGCCATGATGCTGATCGAAATGATATGAAATTTTGAAAGGTATTATTTGAGGGTTAACATGCATATTTACTAGAAACGAAATCTACACGACAGTCCTCCTAGATATTATTGACATCTTAGTTATATTATATTCGACGAACGAGTAAAGGCATCTGTTGGAAAATCCAGTAGGGACTCGTTTGCATTTCTCCTACCTGATAACAAATGTTACCAAGAAAATGACAAAGAAACGAGAAGCCCATCCTTTTTTCACCCACTTAATAACTGGTAAGATACTATTGGTATTCAACAGTGTATGAATGCCGTGTAATTATTTAATTAGATCAAAAGCTTGATAGATTGCATGTGTCTTCACAGATCATTCTGAATCCAGCTTGTTATAAATTACATTATTTAATCACATGGCTTCTTCGAGTGGTAAATTGGTATTTTCAAATTTGTAGAGTTGAATACAAAAACTTTTAAGATAACCTTTGCCATACTAGATGTGAAATTGGAATGTGTCAATAGATGGCCCGAATGAAACTCGTCGAGGATATACACGTCTGCCGAAGTGCTTTATACATCATCAGATATCGTCACGCAAAAATACTTTTCTAACAACGCAAATGTCGTGTGCTGTGCCAAGTAAAATGCATTCACCAACAATACTTTTTCTTTGCCGGGACAATACAAAAGGAGGCCTCTTTTTGCATCGTATCGTAACACGTCGTCAATCAGTTTTGAAAATCCCAGGCGCAAAAATTCATTAATGTATCCAAATGTACCATCCTCGATGATGGCGAGTTTAATTCACTTTAACAGCAGAATAATATTCCGCGCTTGGTGAGACCAGAAGCGTAAGGTCTATTAGTAGCAGTCAAAGTCAAATGAAAGGGTTCATATCAAACGCAGCCAACAGCAATTGATCGATTTAAACTGACTGCGGGTTAAAAAAACTGCCACAGAAAAAACACATTCGTTCACACCATATTCGGCCGTCGATCAACACAACAAAACTGGCTTGCGATACGCTACAAGCACTCAACTGGCAAGTTACTCACTAAACTCGAGTTTTTCTGATTACCATTCATGGGGCAGACAGAGGCTCACTTCGTATGAAAATATCTCAACGACAAGCTTGCCTTAAAAGACAAGCAGTTTTTATCGCGTGCCATTCTGAACTTGTAAGAGAAATAAGAAAAATATAGAGAAATCGAGGTTTCGTTTATAAATATCTGACAAACACGAAATAAATGATTTCACAACTAAGCAAATTCACAAGGGAAGGATTATTACGCAAATAGAAATCCACCTGAGTGGTCAGGTAGCCAAGGGATCTCGACTAACATCTCAAAGGTCGTGGGTTCAAATGTCAAGTTCGCTAGAGTTTTCAATACAGCCGATGGCCTTTACATGCTAAACCCTTAAGAATCTTTAGGGCCTGAGAATTTACTGTCTCTAAGAATAAGGAGAGCAAGAAAATTGTAGTGGAGTTTTCCAACTGAATTTTGAAATCAATTTTAGTAGAATGAAAAGTATATGGAGTAATTTGTTGTTGTTTCAGTCAAACTCTTGAAATCGTAATTTCGAAATGACCCGACCGCCGATTGAGCGGGAAAAAGGTGGATATATCTTACGAGATTTTCGAATGATATTTTTGGAATTTATGAGCATTCGACGCTTGCCGCAAGATTTACTTTGTGTGCCCTACGTGTGCATTGGAGCTTTTTTCAGTCGTGAATTTTACTGTCTGAGCGTGAAGATAAATGCAAAACGGATTCAGCCCTTTCCAAATTTGTCTAAATTCTTAAAAGTTTTCCCATACGCTTTGAATATTTTTGCAAAATGAATTATATTTTCCCCGAAATAGAGAAGAAAATTAAATCTTCGCAAACTAAAATGTGTTAAAAGTTAGCAGCAATAGCAACAAAAAGAAAGGAAAAAATAAAAATCAACCGGCACTTTTTCATTGTTCTCCAGAACTAACACACGTGTTGCTACCACCTACCGCACCATCGTTATCATATCAACGATAGGAATGAATGAATATATTCGCTAGAATTTGCAAAAGAATGCGTTCCCTTAAAACCGAAAAAACCAAAAACGAAAAATCCGGTTCGTCCGTTGGCCTTAATTAAATTTAAATATTTTATTACCAAAAAATTGCTTGTTATGACGACGACGGTAAAATAAAACAAAACAAAACAAGACAAAAAAAAAAAAAAAACAAAAAAACGGTGACGTTAGCATAGCTATATAATCATACATATAACCAGATAACAACTGTCGCCGTCATGAACCGAAGTGCAGATACCTATCATTCGGGTAGAGGGAACTAATTTTCATACAATGTCTCGCAAGTTTTTGGAGAAATTAGTTTTCTCTTTCACCCCCGTTGCTCCCGTTTGCCACAGCTGTCTATTCCCCATTACGCCTAACTATTTATGGCAATCGAAATATGAATTTCGTTCGATTACTCGAAGTGAACAAAAAATAAAAATTAATAATTATCTGCTGGGGTAAAAGAATAAATAAAAGCCTTTGTGTCTGTCATGTGTCTATGTATGCATGATGTAGGTGAATGCATGCGGGCAAAATGTCAAGAGTGTCCATACGAACTGAAAGGGTGTTGCAGACTATGAGGATTTTCGGTTTCCGTTGTACATTTTCCACACTTCATATTCAATTGGTTTAAATAATTACTAACGTATGCTTTATGACCAACAGTTTTTGACACATCTTATGCGGGTTTCCTTTTACCATTCGGGAGTAGGCTAGAAAAGGGTTGGCAAAGCGGTTATGAAAGGTTAATTTTAAAATTTATTGCTTTCATTTAATCCTTCCCCCCATCATGTAGAGAAATTAATTTTTTTCCTTTTTACAAAGAATTTTGAAAAGAATTTTTTAATTTAATGCAAAAACAAAAGGTAATAACGGTGCCCTTAATATTTACTAGTAAAATATTTGCGGTAATTAGAATATTTTCCTTTTTGTTTTATTTGTTAATCAATCTCGAAATGTTTGCCGACATATGGCATAATTTCCAAAGGGTTTTGATAAGATTCTCTTTTTCCGTTACAAACCAGCGCTAGAATGCCGGGCTGTGATAACAGTCAAAGGACGTGATAATGGTGATAGGGGATTTGTACTTTATGGTACGTATCAGATGTGTATGTACGCGGTAGCGGCAAAATCTAGTATTTACAGGTGGAGGATATTTAAAGTCCAAAGGGCGTTACATAGACAATTCATCAACGTGTACTTCATGTTAAGCAAATCAATGCTGGGGTCCCTTTATCACTGTTAGCTTCAAATTTAGCGACCAACCCATTGAGGTTCTTTAAAATCTTGTGATTCCATAGCTTCTACAGGTGATGACTTTTTAGGTCACTGCAAGCATGTTTTCCAGCTAATTTTCTATGGTGGCGGGTTTAACCGACTCATCCATAAATGAAAGTAAAATTTGCGTTTATTTCTCACTTTTGATTTTCGTTCGCGTTAATTATATATTCATTGAGTTCAAGTAAACAAATTTTATATGAAAGTTTTTCGTTTGGTTTCATGTACGATTCAATTAAAGAATTTGTGGCGCATTGATTAACTTTTGTTAGGTTTACATATGGATATGCATAGGCTTTTGTTTTGTGTGGATGTTATAGAGAAGAGCAATTTAAGTTTAAGTATTTTCTACTATGTCTACCGTTTGGACGTCTTCATTGATTCCATAAAAAGGAGTAATACTTAATATAAAAATACTTGTTATGACAATCGATACACAGTGAACCAACATCTATCGGTGCATAGAGCGTAAGTTAAGAGTGATTAATAGTTGAAGCTAAATAAAAAAGAACTTGCTTTACTACATATATATATATATATATATATCAAAAAATCTCACAAAAAAGAAAAAGGAGGAAACGAAGGAAAGTGTATCGGCTTGGATGTTTTCCTGCCCACATTTCCTTGACGAGGAGTGTTCTCCTGTTAACCGTAATTTTTGTGGTTGTTTGTTCTCTCCCGAGCTGCAAATTTACATTTTTGTTGCCGCACATTACGCACAGCTGAGACAACATCGTGTTGCGTACAAATGAAAGAAGGGAATACTGAAGAAGAAAACATTTTCAATGCCGAAGGTTGGCATTTCATGTTTACATTTCAAAATAAATGCCGGACAAGATTATTCGGTTGTCGATACCGTCTGTTATGCATTAGTGTGGAGCAGGCACGAGCTCAAGCGAATCGGTTAAGCAATTATTAATTGCGGATACAGAAGTTGTCCCTAGTAGGACGATTGCGTTTGACCGAAGGTTTCAAAAAAAAATTTACACATATTTTGTTGTTTTCAAACAGTTCGAAGAACAAATGGACGAAAAGGAAGAAATCAACCTAAAATATTGTAGTATTTGCACCATGGCCTGCCAGTATCGCTTAACAGCTCTGACGGCAGAACGAGAACAAACGCAGAACGCTTCCATGAGATTTCTTAGGCCCTAATGTTATCCGTTATTGATATCCATTAGATTTGTTTACTCAACTCAGTAAATTGTTGTCGATGTTCCCATTCGCAGAAGAAGAAGAACAAGAATGTATTTATTATTTGCTTTCTATTCTTAGAGTATGGGTAAGCGATGTAGTCTTTTTGAGAGGAATCGAGTCTAGTAGCCACCACTCATTAATCACGATCCATTTAAATATATTTATATCGTTTTCTGCCCATTACTCGTCATTCCCGAACTATGTAAACGTTCTTGTTATTGTGGAATCACTCCAATATTAAGG
Organism: Glossina fuscipes; assembly: GCF_014805625.2. Taxonomy (NCBI): domain Eukaryota; kingdom Metazoa; phylum Arthropoda; class Insecta; order Diptera; family Glossinidae; genus Glossina; species Glossina fuscipes. The sequence continues at coordinate 200,616 of NW_023998443.1, forward strand.
AAAATAGGTAAACTGTAACGATTTTTTTTCTTCTACTATCATGACTTAGGTTGGCGAATATAGTATACTGTGTTGCCAGCGTATCTCGCCGAGTGCTTTTGAGCCAGCACAGTCTTCATTGTCTGGGCCCTAAGAAGCATTGAATTAAACCTATTTTAGTAGAGATAGTAGCTTTAAAAAAGGCTTACTGGCGCAGATGATAAAAAAAGTTTGCTTTTTGATATTGCTGATCCTTTACCTATTACAGGACTTTGTAAGAAGCTTGTGGTTGTGAATCCATTGTAAAAACATTTTAACAACAACGAAACACTAAAGAAGTTAAATCTAATAAGTTTTATCGGTTTCTTGTTTTTTCTAATGTCCGGCATTTATTGCCTCTGATCTATTTTATTACATAACGTTTTGCAACGATTTACTAATTGTTGTTACTTCTTTGGGTCTTTTTGCTTGGCTTGTGTTCATGTACATATATACACACAGTATGGGGTTGCAGAAGTCTTTTACTATCGATCTTTTCTAAACGATTTCTTTTTTGTTTATCTTCTTTTTTTTTTTTTTTTTTTTTTCTTTTTTCTTAACAATAAAAAATAAAAATTTTAAATGTGAAAAGATTTTTTTTCTTTTTTTTTTTTTTTTTTTTCTTTTCTATAAAGCAACATAAAAATTTGTGTTTCACTGCGATGATGAAAAAGCGCACCTTAAATTAAAATGCACTCAGTCATAAAATTGGTTTCTCCCTCTTGACAAAGTTTCAATGAACTTTTACATCACTCACAGTAACAACCATGAAGTTTATACGTACGCTTGGGCAAGCTAATACATAAACATAGGCACACACATAAGCACACTTATATTTATTATCTTTTACGTTTCTACAAAGAGCAGCATACCTTTTTTATAACTAAGCATGGATGTAGAGTATACGAAAGCAAGTATATCAATTGCCTCAAGATGTAATCAATTTACGATATTAACTAGATACAAATGCATGCATATACGGATATTTCTATGCATATACGCATATATGTTTGTAAATGTGATTAGTGCACATTCAATATGATGTAGAAAAGGAAAATGTGCGTATACATTGATTGTATCGCTTCATTTACAACACTTATGAATGCCTATAATTGGGTTGATTGCTTATCTTTTCATTACTTTAAAGATGTTAAAAAGTGTTTCTCTCTTTAAATGTTTACAAAGATATTCATAAATACATCAATTAAGTTTTAGTGTAACTTTATCTTCACAATTGTCAAGAAATCATTGTTAGTGCTCTGGCCGCAAAGTCGAACTTTGTGATATGTGTCCGCAATTCGAATAAATACACTTCAGCAGCTACATTTATATAGAGACACAATTTATTAGATGCCCTACACCTCTTAGCCTAACACACTTCTTCGTCATAAACTATCAAAAATTACATAAAGACCTTGATGTAAGCAAAGTGATGTGAAGACCTAATTAAACTCAACTCACCCCCCACAGCAAGCTTATCCACTCATTATATTAGTTCAACTTTCATCACACTATACCGAGAAATCAAAAACCTTGGCATTAGCAACGGCAGAAACGGAATTCAGATTTTTCAATCCTATTACAAAAACAACAATAGTCTCACTAAAGCAGGCGCTGAAACATGAAATTTTGAAGCATTTCGTTCCAAAGTTGGTTCTATCTAATAATCATATGGAACGGTCAATAGTGGCGGCGTATAAATGCCATCCTTCGAACTTATTCAGGGAGGGGAACAAAAAAAATACAGTTAGCTTAATCGAATTTTTGCGCATTCATTTAGTATTATTCGTCATTTTTGTCGACAAATATTAAAAAGAAAAAGTTTTGTTCACAAAAAACCTGTTAACGCAAATAGCGCTTTATTTGGGAGGAGACTGTAACGATAATCCGACTCCGAAGCTATAACTAATTTCAAGAAAATATCCCGAGAATAGCGACCAACAAGTAAAGCACAAAACTTCATACACCTACGTAACAGAAAGACAAAGACGCTCAGGACGACAGAACGGCCTGCAATTATGAAAATATTTTACAATTTTTATAAAAAATGCTTGATTTCCTTGATTCGATCAAAGATAAATATAACTTTTTTAAAGCTTTTCAAAGCAGTTCAACACTCTTATCAATTGGCTTTCGTTTTTAAATTTCTTTTCAGTGTTTCACGTTGAGGAGTTTTTTTCATTAAGCGAAAGGCACAAAGTAAAATTATTCAAAATTTCTGCGACAAATTTAAATGAACCGAGTCCGATGGGACTGCGGGTGGTTGGTATAGTGCCGTGTACGTGCCAGTGTTGGCATGGGCCTAAAGCACCTAAGTTGTCGACGGTCGGCTCAAATGCGCGTGCCAATGCAGTACCGTATGTTATTAATACAAACACTGTGTCGCCATCATGTGCAGAATGCAAACGCAAATTGGATCAAGAGCAACAACAAATACAGTTTCAACAACATCACCTTAACTGCGCTTTTAACACACAACAATCGCAACAACATCAGCATTTGCCACACTGCCTTTCCATGCAGTGTTCATCTCTGTTGAATCCATCAAATGCAACAACAAATAATCAATTATACAACGTACCCCCACCATCCCTGATTCCTTCTATATTGCCTGCAGTTTTACAAACGGGACAAAATGCAAATGTTTCGACGAAATTCTTGTTAACTTCAACGAATACCGCTCCCAGCAATGCTGTCCTAACGACTGGTATGTTATGTCATTGTTACGTAATATCACAATCACAAAACCTCAATCATTTCATTTTTTTTTTTTTTTTTTAGTACCATTGGGTATGCCCAGCTTCATGGCTCCAACTCTGACCAACACCAACGGATCGTTAACATTATTGCCATCAAATCAAATACCGCCTGGCAGTCAATCTTATTTACCAAATGCAACCGGCCCAACTGGGCAAAACAAAAATTCTGCAACGCATGATAATTTAACCTCGAAATTTAAAGAAAATTTATTAACGAAAAAGGTTCCAACTCTACGAAGTACGGCGGCAGCTGCTTTAACAGCTCAGAAAAAGGTAAATGAAATGTTTATTTTAAAACACATCTACAAACTTCATCAAAATACGAGTTTTCTACTTTAGCCACTGATTGGGTCATTATTAGTACTTATCTGTAATTTATTTATATAAACAGACTAAACTAAAGGAAAAGGATGTTAAACCGCTTGTCGTCACTCCCCAGCAGGCTCCCTAATAAGAGAAACTGACAAAGATACATGTATTAGTGAATTTTAACACACTCTGCTTATGACCATAACGCTGTACATGGTCGCGCCAGCAACATATACATGAGACGATCACAAAACTTTAGCCTAAGACGGGTCGTAAACTCAGTCCTTCTAAGTCTGTTATGAATTCCAATAACTACCCTCCCCCGTGCAATCCAATTACCCAAATTAATGAGCGCCACGATAGGATTAGCAATAGTGAGACCGTGAACGTGCGCAGAGAAATTTCTTCCGCCGCTTAAGCTTCGAAGCTCCCTCGGCAACTCCGTCTCGTACTTTTCATTCATTTATTACCTTGTTCATATTTCTGTTCCAGACAGCACCATCATCACTCACTAATCATTTTACTCCGTCTGTCCAATATTTAATCTGTCTGTTCAATGGAAATATGTCAGAATGTTTCACATGGCTCGTTCTCAATACTAAGCCAAATTCTGAATCGCTTTAGGCATGTTCGTCCGTCCGTCCGCAAAATGTACGCTAATCCAAGGGCCATTGATTTTTAATGTTGCGAATAACTGTCGTTACGAATTGTGTAGTGAGACGAGTTCACACAATACTTGACTATAGCCAAAGACTGTTGCTTAGACATGTATTAGTTTCACGTCCCTATTTACAGTGAAAGACAATTAAAGCTAATGAGGTTGATGATAATATGGCTTTCTAGGGGTTTTTGATTACGTCCTGTGGAGAATATATCACACCAATGTAAACTTTTAGCCTGATTTCCAGATATTTTCTACTTACACAAAAGCACTCGCAGAATGCTTATCATGAAAACAAAGAAATTTAAAAAATTTATTTCAAATTTAGTTAAGCGATCGATTAAACTATGGGTTAATCTTCGTTTCGGTATAAACAAAACAAATAACAAAATTTTCGACGATCCATATTTGTGTAACATACCACCCCGACGAATTTGGTTCACGTTCGATGAAAACGGTCCTTCAATATATCGTAGAGCGATCGATGCTAATCTTTAATTACTCACGAGGGAAAAAACAGATGGAATAACTACTTCCTGTTGCACAATATTTGAGATTTAGCAGCGAGATGCAAGGGCGATATAGATAAGGCTTTTGTAAGACCTGTTTTCCACCTTTGAAAGAGCCGAACTTGCTGCACTGTTGGGTCGATAATTTTTTGATTTATCCCATGACACAGTTCTTTTCCAACTGAAAGATCTAGTAATTTATAGAGAGAGTAATTTTATCTCTGCCCTAAAACTCGTAAGCAAAACTCGTTAAACAATTACGTTGAGTTATTTTCAAGACATAACGGACGCATTTTTATGTCCATAACAATGGTGTTACTTCTTGTTTTGTTTTTTTGTTTTTTTTTTTTTTAATGAAATAACTTAGAAATTCATTAAAATTAATTATATCTATATTTAATTATGAGTTTGAATATTTATTAATCAAAAAACTATTTTCCTATTAAAATACGTAGAAATGTACGTAAGTAGTGCAAGCGCTACTACCGACACTTGTTTACATATGTTTCTAAAGTGTTGAAAATTATTATAACTGTGGAAGGACAAAGCATAAGAACGAATATAATCAAAATGTCGAGAAAGAAAAACAAGCAATTATAATAAATTTTCATGCATTCATTGGTATGTGTTGGTGAATATGTGAAATGAAAGTATTGTTAACAACAAAGCATTTGAAACTACTTTTACGAAGCAAAGTTCTTTTCTAATTTCGATTTCAACCAAATGACGAGGGCCGCGCTCTAATGTTAGACAAGTGCTTATGTCTTTTTCGTAGCATTTCTCGAAAAAAGAAAATCCCACAGACAGGAAGTCACATTCAAACTGTGACATAGATTTCAAGATAATTGTCGTCTTATTATATATATATATATATATGTATATGTATATTTATATATATGATATATTTATTGAGTGCAGCTTTTTCATAGAGGTATCAAGTTTTAAAACGTATTGTAGCTTTTTATAACGTAGACGTGGGGAGCAAGTTTTTTCATTAAGACGCTCTCTATAATTGTTTTCCTTAACTAATACAGAATACATTAAGTTTATGATTTCGTTTATAGCGAATAGGGTTATGATTAGAAGACGTTTTAAAAATTAAGTCTAGGCAAAAGTTATGGCGTTATATCTTCCAATAAATGGTTTTAAGATCTCGTAAAATGAATGGCATTAACTCTATAATGCTTTACTAGAGCACATGCTCTATACTTAATTGCTTGTATTAATTTGATCTTTGCGTCCATTTATTCACATGTTGCTTTTGCATAAATCTAAATAAACCTATAGAAAACGATTTATAAACATAAACAGCAAGGAACAAAGAAATTGAAAACATGTAGTTTTAGAACAGGCTTGTGACGTTGCAAAGTTGATTTCAATGCGTAGACCTTGAGCAATAGACGGCTACGATAAATATCGTTTAAAATATAAACAAGTAAGAAAGTTATAATCGATCTCGATCTATATGAATCTCCTCCTCGTTGTCTAAAAACAGAAAAACAGCTTTTATTGTTATAGTTCGCAAGTGATAAGCAAAATCCCCGCTTTCCGTTGTCTTCTGCGTCTATTGTATTTTGGATTTGCTCTTTCAGTGACTTTGCCAATTTTCAAGGACGACCTGCTAAATTACAAGTCGATAGCTTAATTTTTATGGTCAGGAGAATATTTGCCACAGATAGTGCAAAGACAGATGGACGGACATGATTAAATCGATTTGAATTTTGACGCTTATGAACTATATATATGGCTATGCATTTCATGGAGCCTGTAAAGCTTCCTTCTGGGTGTTGCAAACGTTTTGATCACTTGAATGTATTTTACGTACATTCGTAAATATTTAATGAAGCAAAAAAAAAAAAAGAATCGCTGAAAGAATTTAATGAAGCAAGACAAGAATTATTGCAACTGTTTTGATCCGAACTATTTACTAACATATGAAAATGACCTTTCAGTTAATAAGTATACATATAAGAGTATATTTACTACAATTTTACTGAATAGTCTTAGTATGGAAAATTAAAATGAAAAAGGTCGGTAGCTTTCTTCATGTACATGAATTTCATGAAAGATTTAACAATCAAATATGCAGAAAAAACAACTTGTTTCCATTCTACTGTGAAGTATTTGTGTCGCTGTATATGTGTAAGTGCGTATGTGTAAAGTTTGATAAATACAACTACTTAAGTAAATGTGAATAAACATAATGGATAAAATTTATATTCTCTCATAAATGCACAAAGTGTAACTTTACTCTACTCTCGTTTATATTAAATGATACACACACGTGAACACATATACGTATATACATGTATAAGAGAGTGACAAAGAGAAAATAGTAGATAAAGTTTTAAAACGAATTTTCGATACTCGATCACCGCAAGATGGATATTCAAAAACCGGGATATTATCTCTCATCTAGATATCAGGTCGATTTATGCACCGAATGATCCGACGGCCTTGATGGTCAATATTTCCGGAATATTTCTTTTCATGGATTAGAAATTCTACAATGTAGTGACATGTAGGTCACGTCCGTTTTGTTATCTAATGTATGGAAGCAAACGCTTAGGAAAATTTCAGTTTTTTAATTCCGATTTGAAGAACTTCCACAACAATACCTCGATAGAAGGACGGACATGAATATATTATTAGGTGGCGGGTTTGTAAATTTTATAAGCTTTCCCTTCTATATCTTATTCTTCCGTGTTGCGAATGAGAAGAAAAAGTTAACATACCTGGATTTATGCTTGCAAAACAAAACAGACAAAGTGCTGTAAAAGTTGAAAAGGTGCAATAAAGAGCAGCAAGTAGTTTCAGCCAATGTAATAGTTTAAATGTTGTCTGAAATATGTTTTTATTATAATGCATACAAGCAAGCAGTAGTAGCCCCCTCAAGAGGACTGTGCTTTCGAGGTGTAGGCAAAAATTTTAGAAAATTTAAGTTTTTATAAAATGTGTCTATAAGCATGTTTCGCTTTTCTATTTCGCTCGTCCCTTCTCCCTTGGTGTTTTTGTTTAGGTAAAATTCGTTTGCAGGACTTGAAAGTTCTTATATATGAATAAATCATGAGTTTATTTTATGTGCAATTTTCTTAAAGTACTCATGTTTTATACTGACTTTCTCTCCATTCACTTAAAATGTAAAAGAACATCAACCATATTGCCTTCATCATCACTATCATCGTCATTACTGCCATCAAAAACAACTAATAGCAACAACAATTACAATAACAACAATAATAACAACAAAAGCGAGCACTGCTTAAAGGAAACTTATGAATTTTTATATATTACAATGAATGCATAGAAATTTAAATGTTGTCACTGTTACTGCTGTTATTGTAATATTGCCATGTCATCCTCAAGATAAGCTGTTGTGTCCTTAAGCTGATTTAGAATTTTTAGTAGTAAAAGCAAAAAGAAAAAAAAAAAAGAAAAAAACATAAACCAAAAAGAAACAAATAAAAAAATCTCTCTTTAAATGCAACCGATGTAAAAACTTTTCCTTAATTTTCTTTTCTTACTTAATTTGTGTTGCTTACGTTTCGTTTCGTTTTGTGTTTTATTTGTTTGCCTTTAATCAGAACAAACTTATCAGATATGTACAGCATATCTGTCAAATGAATGAGAACGTAAGTTAGAATGACCGATACAAATACACAAGCAAAAAAAAAAAATAAAAAAAAACAGAAAAAAAAAACAACAACAAAGTACAGTGTAACAGCAAAAAAAAATTCAGTTTGCCTTTCAGTTGCTTCTCAATGTAAGCTTAGGTAAGTGTATATATATATTCACACACACACACACACACACATATATATATATATATATATATATATACGTATAAATACAAGCAAACAGAAAACATCAAATTTACAAGTCTTCCTTTATGCACTACGGTCAGCATTTTAACATTTACGGTTGTGGAAACGAGATGGTCTGCCGTAAAGTGTTCTGTGCCGAGATTATCACATTTCCACTACAGGTTTCCCTGGATGTGTATGCTCCACAGAGTATATTAATCTGAGTATCTACTTCGTTTTATATCCTCTGCCTTAATTTTTCCTTTTCTTTTACATAAAAAAGAAAAAAAACAAAAGAGATATGAAAATCCTGTGCTTTGGTGTTCTAGTTGTTTTTGTATTTCAACCGAATTTAAAATGCAAAAGCCGTTGAAAATAAAAACAAGAAAAACAACACAGCAACACCAATTATAGACATGAGTCTAAACAACAAACCGTTCTATTTCTTCATCTTGCCCATCATTAGATGTATATACGAGATATTACTGCTACACGCACTCGTTATTCCAAATAGTATTGAGCTTAGTAAAAGCCGAATGCGAAGGCTTAGTTAGACTTATATGTTAGCATATAAGAGCATAAGGAGCTCAACCTTAAACGCCACATAAGCACAAATCATTTAAAGGATCAATATTTTTTTTTTTACGACAAAACCTCCTGGTCTTTTTTCATTTTCTTTCTTTCTCTAACTGGCCTTCTGTTTATACACTTGCTATGCTTTGACATATTCGTAGTAAAATCGTTTTTCTGTTTTATGTCATGTGCTGAATGTCGTGTCGATTTCTTGTAGTTTCCCTTACGTTTGTTTATTTTTTTTTTTTTTAGTGTCTTCAAGTAATATTCACCTTCATATGCACACGCACTTACTTAGCGTTCTGTTGAGAAAAGTTCCTTTTCGCAGTAATTAATGTAAAAGTCGACTTTACCGAAGAGAGGCATGCGTTTGTAGCTACTGCGTAGTTTTTACTCAGACATATAATACATGATATATATATATATGTATATATAATCGGGCTTACATTCATAAAGAGCAGCAAATAGAAATTATTTGTATCGTAATGCCTTGTAATGGATAAGTAAATGTTTTTATTCTTAATCTTACGCACACTGTTGTTAGGAAAGCTTCATTAGTACTACTCTTTCCAGCTAGAAAAAGAAAGCTATTTTGATAGCAAATGCTAAATAACAACAAGATGTGAAGAGCTTACTCTCTCGGAATCTCCTTTAAAGAAAATTGTACCTCTGTTCTTTTACACCGAAACTCGAAACATGACATAAAAGTATTTGATTGCTTCACTACCTTTATAGCACAAATTCAAGTGAGCTGCGAATGGGACGCGAAAAGATAGGCGATAAAGATATATACGAGTAGTCACGATAGGAAGAACACCTCTATAGGTCCTTATGGGCATTGAAGCTTTCAGTGTCGCAAAAGTTGGGCAAAAGAGAGAACATAAATAAGTTCATCGATAAGGTTTGGGAATAGACGTAGCCCGACCAGAAAAATATGGAAAAGAAATAAATTTTCAAATTATAACAGATAAGAATAGAAAAGTTTGACAGAAGCAATATCCTATGAAAGAGCAATGCGATGTTCATCGGCCACAAGCAACATTGATGTTTAGTTTGTAAAATTTAAAATTTTCGTAGACATACACCGCCACATGGGGAAGGGTGTAATAAATGAATATTAACATACGGCAAACTGGAAACATTTTACATAGATTCACAACCGTCTCTAATATTTGCTACTTACATTTTTTGTCCGTCTGTCTGGCTGTCCAGCCAGCCACCACCTGATGATTTTCTGTTTTGTCTTATGTACATATATATCCAACATCCAAATAAATGGAAACTTAACCAAAGGTTATGCTTTATTGACCGGCGTTATAAAACCCTAAACTAGTTTACAATTCTTGTCTCTTTTACGCGATAGAAGCAAAGTTTAATACGAATTGTCAATTATTTATTCGTCTAGATTGAGTTAGAACATAGACAGTAAGCATATGTTGTCATCAACAAGTCCTCGGACTTGGTAATACAATTTGGAGCCTTAACAGCAAATCTAACAAAGTAAGTAAAAATTTGCAAGTTTTGTTTGTATAAGAGTTTATTGTACAGATTTCTCAAGGACTTTCCTTTCCACTGTCAGCAACCTTTGTATCTGATATGATCAAGGGCGTATAACCAAACCAAATAAAGAAAGGCATAATAATAATGTACTTGTACATAGCGTGCTTCACTGTATTGTTTACACATTTCGGAATTCGAAGGCCACTGAATATAAAGCGAAGAAACTCTTTTTCCTTTTCTTAAAGTCCATACATGATGTACTTTAAATGTTTCGCACTTTCTTGGCAGATCATGCGAGATACTTAAGAATGTTGTAGCAGCTAATTAAACCTGGTAAAGTAAAGTCCCTAAGATTTATTACATAATTTTATTCGGGTAAACTCAATCTTAAGCAAACACAATATTCTTGCTTCTTCTTATTCTCAGCCGTCTCAACTCTAGAGTATACCAAATTGTTTAAACTGAAATTTAAAAATTTTATTTCTTCTTAAAATTCCATCAGTGTGCGCTATACAATATTCTCTATTTTCTTTCTTATCAAGGACTTAAAGCATTTTCCCTCTCTACCATCAGCAGAATTGTCCAGCAGCTCATCACTTAATCGGGAAGAAATGAAACTGCAATCAATATTTCCAGTCATGTCAGGCAAGTCGAATCATTACAAGCGATTTCCCATTGCAAGGACTTAAAAGACTTTCACTCTCCATCTATCATCAAAACAATATTGCTTAGCTGAATAAAACTTAACTTGGGTGCAATGAAACTGTAATCGTCTTGTGTTACATGTATTTTGTTCCTTTTTATAATGAAAGACACAAAGCGAATTTTTCACATCAACAGGAATTTCTTCCCTCTATGTGGATAAAAACAGTTTGCAAACTAGTTAAGCATAGTTAAGTGCTCTACTACTCTACCTAAGGCATAACAGGGAACCACCTCTTACCTCTTGGTAGCTTAGCATTGCAAGTCTTAACTTATTTCTTCTTTGCATTTTTTATCACGATTTGCTTGGTTATCATGTAATATAAATAAAATTCGAATTGATTTCCTGAAAGACCATAAATCCCGGGAAAGTTATAAAGTTCTAGATAGAGCACATAACAGATGAGTGAATTCCTATAAGTCAATTGTTCAAAATTACTATCTAATAGAGCAATTTTTAAACGTATGAAAACTTTATGTTTCCCATATAAGTCTCTTAAGATCATGAAGATTTTATTTGAATGATACTAATACGTCTTGTGAGACTCAGTGAGCATTAGCGTTAAGCATGACATGCTGATATCATTTAAAAGAAGAACAAACAAGAGTTTTACGACTTATTTAGCGATGGTAAGCGATTCACACCCCAGTTGGGTTCAAGTTGCACTCCTTCTTAAAAATATATCTGTATGCAAAGAAAATGTAATTTCGCGATTGTTAGTCATCCTTTTACTAAATGACAACTTAAAATTCTATATTAATAATTGAACGAGTCCCCCTTGCGTCGTAGCTCAAGGCAAAGAAATGGGGCCAAAAAGTAAAAGCAATTTTTTCTATTTAAAATTGCTTTAGGATTATTTTCAATAAATGTTCACACTCCGCGCTAATCTAAATGTCAAATGATGTGTTCGACATTAGTCAGAGGTTATGTATATATATATATATATATTTTTTGTTATGGTGATATGTAAGAAAAAACATACAAGAAAAAAGAATGGAAATTGAGACGCACAAGTATATACCATTATGGGATACATGTGTTTGACCAGAACTGAAAACTTAAGTGCAATATAAATAATAATAATATTAAGCACACGTACAGAGACCGAAACACACACATACGCTCTTAAAAAAAACAGATAGCAGGGGCAAACAAAAACTGTATACTTTCAAGTGGTCGCATGTGTGAATAGATTCTCGTAACTGAGGAGTTTTTGCGATGCTTTCTTCCGCTCTTGCTATTTTCGCAATCAGCCTGTAGCATTTGCCGGATAGCTTATGTTAGATATTGAAACTGTATTAAGAACATTTTGTTTTTGTTATATGTATTTTAGATTCCTTTTTATAAATATAAATATTTTTCTTTAGATAGAGAGATGGAGCTATACTTGTGCTCTGCATTAAGCGACAAAAAACAAGTAAGAAAATTATATTCGGCGGCAACCGAATCTTTTATACCCATCACTGTTTTCCTAAAACAACATTGAAAAGATTAAATTTCCACACTTTATAATATTAGGTAAGACTGGACAGATGGACAAACTTAAGTGCATTCTGAGTTTGAAATAGGCTAAGAATTTTTATGCTTTATGCCGTTTTTGAACATTGCTTCTTTACGTTATATATATAATGGCTTTGCAAAGAAATGAATGAATTTATGACGCTTTACAAAATGGGATAGGCGTGGCCGATTCTTTCTATTTTTGTACAGATGCTACAGTAACCTAGTTGCGATTAATAAGTAAAAATACAATTTTTTACGTCTTTTGGAAGACAGGTCTGATCTCACTATAGTTCTGTAAATGCATCCTTCGACCGGTTTTTCCAATTTTCAATGCCAACCTACAGTTTTGCTGTCAGAATAATGTTTACAATCAAGCTTACACGGAGGGACAGACAGATAGTGGGGCAAGCGGACGTGCTAAAATCGATTCAGAATTTGATGCTGATTAAAAATATATTGACTTCGTTTGATCTCTGATGCTCTGTTGTGGACGGTTTGACCCAAATGAATTCTTCTCTCATTCTTCTGTGATGGGTATAAGAAAACATAACCACGAAAGCAAATTAAAATGATTTTTTGCGTAATCTTCAATATTTATTTATTTATATAGATGTTATGTGCGACATTTCATAAAAAATTTTCAGGAAAGGGCTATTAGTTTAAGGTATTTGATTTCGTATTGAAGTCAAAAAGTTGGATGCTATTGCATCAATTGAAAATCCATTGCTTATTTAAAGCTACTTTTTTTATGACGTAATCAGTGGATCTTAGTCATGGCAAATTTAAGCAAGCTTTTAACGCTCAAAACAGGATTGAAATGGATATCGAATCTTCCAAAGGTAGGTGGACCAGATAGCCAATTGGTATCAAATTTAAACTTCGTCTCAGACGGATATAGATGAAAATTTTAATAATTGAGTTCTCGAAGAATGATTACGGATCTCTACTTCAAGACAGAAAAGTATCTCACTGCTCATCACAATGAGCAATGTGAACATATCGGCGAAAGCGTTACAAGCAATTCACAAATCTGTTATGCCTTGGTGGGACGAGAAATGTAGCCTTTTTCTTTAGCTTCAGGTGTATTTCTTTTTCTCTTAGGCCATAATTGGCGCAATAATATAAAATTATAGTCTCTTTAACTATCACTTCTACATGTAGTTAAGTTCGGCCAACATATGTTTATTCCGTACTTCCACCCTCAGTTATCACGATAGTCGACTTGTTTTCGTGAAGGCTTTGCTATTACTTTCGGAAACGGATATAGCTATTAATTTGACGAATGTTAATATCTAACCTATTGCTCGACTGGGTTCCCTACTTTATTGAATTATTTTACTCAGCTTGTGAATAATGATCGAGGAAGCGAAGGAAGATGAACTAAATGAATTCATCTTCCTATGGGCAGCCCTGCATCTTATGATTCCAGATTACATAGATCGATACCTTACTGATCTGACTTAGAATTTACCCACTTTGTAAAGCTCTAAAAACAAGCAAGCATACGGACGGGGGGCATTAAATTCCCTCTCACCTTTTTATATCCATATCGTAAATATAGACATTCAAAGTTTATCACAAGTTACTATAAGTGACATGACCAAGTGAGAATATCTATCGCATTGATACGATTAGAGTAAGAAATACACAAAAATATGGAAAATTATATAAAAAACCTTTTAAAAACCTACGTGTATGTATGTACGTACGATTGACAAATAGAATGGCGACTTTCTTCACTCCACACATCCATATAGATAGACGTAGATGTGCATATATCTACGCTTACAACTGTAGAATGTTTTATTTTTGTTGTGATTCCACTCCAAGTCTAATAGTTATGCTATAATGGCCTTGGGTCACTGAGATTCATAAGTGAATTCATAATTCATATTACTTCACTTAACCGGCAGCACTCATTTTATTATAAGTGCGTCCGACAACTTTTCATTTCTTCCTGCCTCATTTCACTCTACCCTCTTGCCCCAGTTGCTATTTCTAATCTACCTAACTTTTTCTACTTTTTATGCGTATGTACGCCTTGCCTTGTTCTTATGCCATATTAAATACTGTCCCTCGATGGCATTCATCATAAATAGTATAGTAATTTGCTTTTCTATTGCTCTCAGCGGTATTAGCAAAGCAAGTACGATTATCCTAAAAAAAGAACTACTAATTACTTAAGATACGGAACACATATTCATTCACGTACTACTGTTTTATAGAAACATATTTATTTATTGAAACACTTGCGAATTTTTTCATCATCGGCCTTACAAAACGTTCTTAGATGTTTTGTTGATCAGTTTCTTTTTTATACGTTCTTCTTCTTGTTTATTCAGTGAGTCATAGTAACTCTGGAGTACCTCACTGAATTTGAATTTTCTGTTAAGGCGTTTACCTTCAGCCAAATGTTTTTCTGCGATTTCAACATTTGGGAATAAATTATGCGATCTACTATTCAAATACATTATATATGTTGGACTTACCCCATACATCGCACCATAACTTGCGCTGAAACTTTGTGTAACCAATTTCCGAAGTATTTTCTTCACTCGAACTGTTATTATTGACCTCAATATCCGTGACATTAGTTGCTGGTGTTGAGGTCATTGTTCAGACGTGGATTGTAACGAATGCTATTAAAATATATAAGAAAATAAATTTGTTTTTAATTTGATTTTTGTTTTTTGCTTTTTGTTAGAATAAAATCTGAGGGCTTTGAGTTTTTAAATTTTAGTATGCGAAATTTTGAATTTTACGATACACGTTATTTTCTACGGTAAACATATGAAAAAAAAACGGTCTAATGACAATAATGGAATTCATGTTCCGCATATGCAATATGGGAATCACGTAAGAATGGTGTGGAAAAGTAGAGAGAAAGATGAGACAAAAGATAGAGAAAAAGAGGGAATTGAGTTTTGATGACAAGGGGATAGTTTCATTGCGTCTTGAAATTTTCCAAGGTCTCGTTTTTGAACATAAATAGGCCATCATTTAACAAGAGAAGGAAACCAATTATATACAATTGAACGAAATAATGAAAATTTGTTCGAGAAACAATGTCTTTAAGAACGAGTTTTGGGGCGGAACGCTATAACGTTATAATATCCGTCACTGAAGAATGGAAATAAAGTTAAGACTCGATTAGCAAAGAAGAAACATGAAAAAAGAACTCTCTGTCATATGATAGGCAATGCAAAGGCGTGCTTTTCATTTTGACAAAACATTATTTCATCACTGGGGAGTGTATGCGATTTCTAGTCGAAAAACTGAACCAAATAACTTTCTCAAGCTTCTTCTTGAATTCCGCTTCACACCATTAAATCAATTTTGTCGCGAGTGAAATAAACTGATGGCCGTACGTCGAGCCAAGGTCGAAACTATACGTTGGATGCATTCAGATTTTCCAACCAAGCTCGCTTAACTCTTTACCGAATCATTAAAGGCGTTTGTGGTCTGGCACTGCGATGATGGAAGATGGAGTGGAATATGCCGCCGTTTCAGTGGATCAATTCATGAGACGCCTTTTATATCGACAGTGTCACAGTAAAACGAATCAAATATTGTGCATGTTGTCGACTCTAAAACCAGCTACTGACTCATAAAAGTCTTTCCTTTGCCTTCTTAGACATTTTTTTCTTTTGAATGCAAATAATTCAAAATGGTAATGCAAATAATGCAAATAAGCTGGGAAGCCCTCGTCGTGTTAGCTGAGGTGGCAACGAAGGTGTCATTCAATCTACTCAGTCTATATCTCCAAAAAAATATTAACAAGTACAATAAATCCTCCTCTCCCCCTAACAGTTCGGATTTATCTGCACGGCAACATGAAGGACGCGTCCCACAAATTGCACAAGCAAGTATAATCACTCCCTGTATTTTCTCCCCAACTCAGCGTTCCGAGTGATGTCTGCTTGATGGCCAGGCACCATAGGCAACATTTTTCTTGGTAGCGAAAAGTCCCCAAGCTCGTCTAACTTTATTTCTGCTAAGTAAAAACTAAAAATGCAAACTGGCTGATAATGTCAACATACGTTGGGGAAATGTGTACTCAGATATAAAAAAAAAAAAAGAAAAAGAGTTCGCAAAACGAATGAACGTAGCCCACGAAATTTGAAACGTCGTCTTTTTTAGAACACACTGCATATATATTTGAATATGTGTTTCTTGAAAGGAATATTTTGAGATGACTTATACGTAGCCCTCCACTCACTCGGTTAAAACTTATTTAGAACTATAACCGGACAAAAACTAATTGGAATTAAAAAATTGACAATAAATAGGTTGCGGTTAAAAATGTGCCTCCAGCCAGTGGCCGCTTGAACTATACCATGAGATAGGCGTATAAAATGTAAAATGCGAGCATTAAAAGCAAATAACTTTGCGACTAAAAAGACAGGTTAGAAATGTGATGCCAGCACTAAAGAATCTTGATTGGTCAATTTTCAAGATATTTGAATTTTCCAAAGCATACGGAAGACGATGATTGTGGAGATTTATGGATTGGGTTTTTCTTTGAATCGAAAGTCCCGTTACAGATATTTATTTTATAATCATTTTAGCCAAGTTTACCTTTTCCTTTTTGTTTTTTGTTGTTTTTTTTTAGCTAAAGTAGTTTAATAAATAATTTTATCTGAAGGCCTTAGGATATTTTTACCTTTTGTTTTGTAATCATTAGCAGTTTTAGTGGAAAATCCCTTTGAATTGTTTTCGTTCAATGTGACCAGAAAACGGAATTTTATTTTTACATAAATATAAGTAAGCAACTAACCAAAAGAAGTGAAACTAATTGAGGGAATCGTAATTTTTATTTTTATTTTTTTTTTTTTTTGTTTTTGCAATAGAATATGTATAACAAAAGAAAGCATAAAAAAAATATTTGAAATGTTTTGCAAATGAAAATATGACAGTGAATAAAAATGACTGAACGAACAAGAAACTTTCCTGATATATAAACCTGATATATTCGCCGTAGGATACAATCACAAAGGAATTCTTTGTAGCAGGAAATAAAACTAACTATACTCACAAATGACAATTTAACAAATAAAGAAGAAAAACTGAACGAATCTGCTATAAAAACAAATGATAATTGGAAGACAATTTTAACTGGTAAAGAGAGAGCGTGAGTGAGTGAGAGAGGTGGGGGGCGGGGAAGAGAGAGAGAGAGAACAGAAATCATAATTTTATTTAGTTTGCAACACAATTATGTACGGAAACGATTTAAAGCAAATCACTTCCTTTACAAATTGCAAAAGAAAGCATCCATTCATGTATTCTTGTTTCCTAAACTGTATTCTTCTATCAAACATTTGAATCTTCTTTCTAACATTGTTCGCTTTTTTAACAGTTGAAAATATGAAAAAGATAAAAGAAACGAAAAAAAGAACAAAAACAACAAGAAAACGCACAGTAGCTATTAAGGGCTTTTTCAATCTTAAGTTTTTCACCTCTCGTAAGCATCTGCTGTTAAAGTAATCATAAAATCAGCCACTAGTTGGCGTGTGGCTCATAAGCGCCTTGTATGTTTGCGATTATCAGAACATTTGTTTGCTATCTGAAATGGCTTTCGTCGCTGACTTCGTTTCAATTGGCATCCAAAGTTTTCATTCATCGTCACTTTGTCGCAGCCAAACATTCAGGTTCGCAGCTACATACGCTACATACATATATACGTATACAGTTAGTTACATATATGTTTTATTTATTTTTTTTCTTGTTCCTTCTCTTTTGTTACCTTCTTCTTATAGTGTGTTTAGTAAAGCTTCTCTCGTTTAACATGCTCGATTGGTTGACTGAATGATACTTGTGGTTATAGCTAATGTCAAGAAGAAAGTTCTCTGTTACTAAAGTTCTTCACACTTCGTTCAATTAGCGCAATGGCAGGAAAAAGCTCTTTGTGTTCATTTGCTTCTTTTTTTTTTTTTTTGCTTTTTTTCACAAAATTTTTCTTTTGCAATAATTTTCTACAAGATCTACGATCTATTGCGTAAAGCATGTAATATTCATAGGGGAGAGCAGGCAATTATTGGGAATTATTAAAGAGAAAATACATCCAGCCGAAGATGATATTGCATTGCAACGTTATCGATGCATTCAAAGCTCCCGCGTTTATTTTGCCTTTAAACGGACATATGGGAGGGGCTTTAAAAAACTGGACTTACTGAACCAAATTCCGAACCAACCGACCTAATATACCGAAGTTCAATTACTAAACGATTTTTATTGAGAAATTTTTAAAATTACAACTTTTTCTCACGTAAGGGGTTTTTTGCAAATAAACCGTTATATATGAGGAGTGACCGTACATGCCATTTGATCTAATACTTTTTCATTAAGATTTGTCTTTGGGCCAATGCAAATTAGTTAGTATACGAAATATCCTCGGAACAATTCAAACATAAAAATACATAGAGACGTAAGATAGACGTATGGACAGACAAGCTTAAATCGATTTGGTTAAAGGCTGATATATGTAAAAGGTTGGTCTATATTAAACCCCTTTTGGTAGTTGCGCACATCGACATAAATCAAATATACACTATGCCAGTAGCAGTGAAGAATGGAAAAACCGGTCATAGCTCATAGATACTAAATTTACCTTTGCTTATAACAATTTTTCAAGATCAAAAATTTTTTTTAACTGAATGCTTAAAGCGATGAAATTCATAACAACCGGAAACGCTTCACTACTAATGTGCATTAACAAAATTTCATGGAGGTTCACATTTACAAAGTTTTCTTGGATTTTGAAGATTACATCGAAAACCTGTTAGGTTCCTATAGTTGCTTTATCTACATAAAAAATTACACACTAAACTACCCGTTCTACTCTTTTCAGGCGAAGTATTGGGATTTTAGGAGCAATGTCATGTAAATTTGCGTGTTGTTCTCGTCAATGTTGTACGTTTTCTTTCAGTGTATATTTCCCACTAAACACCTCAAGCTTTCATAATCTTTTACTACATTATAGCTACAAATTATTTCTCAACATTACATCCTCACCTATAAGATAAACAAACTTTGATGTCGACACTTCGGAACTGAAAATTACCGGGACGAGTAGGGAGCTTGAGTATGCTTTGAGTGGCCCACAAAGAATTCCATCGAACGAGGGCATAGCTTTGTACCAGGCGATGGGGTCTGCCTTGAAGGCGACAAAATAAGTTTTGTTTTTTTTGTCTATAGCAGTTCCACAAACATTTTGTGTACTCTCGGACTTTGCGTAAGGAAGGAAACTTTGTCTTTTCCTCACGATAAAAGTGGTTTCTTTTGGAACCAGTTCGAATAAGGCGTATGTGTGGCTGTAGGACCTGCGAATTTGTTGTTGTTGCCGTGTATTGCATTATCATTAATCCGTTTGGTAAAATTTAGCAGCAACACAACGTTTTGTCTGCGCAAACATCAAGTTTTTCAATATCGGAACTCGGGGCAACCTAATTAATTCTGTTGGACATAAATGCCACATCTACATTGTCAACTTGGTCGTCAATTATTTTGACATAATTGATGCTAGTTGTTAAGAGCAACTACCTAATAGTTGGTCTAACGTAATTAACGATTATATGTTCGAAAGCTTTTACAGGATATTTCCTAAATTTATATTTATTTCGTTTCAAATCTAGGACGAGGTGGTGCGACTTAACTAGGCTTCTAGTGCAATACACAAAATTAGCCAAGTTCAAAGGCAATTTGCATTAAAGTTTAGTGAAAAGATATAAAATGAAAAAGTGTTTATAAAAAAAAGATTCCATCAGAATGAAATCCAATCGAATTTCACGCTTGTAGAATTTCTAAATCCTTCATGTTGCATTTACGCGTTGCTGATGCAACCACAACAGTTCAATAGTTCAATATATACACAAGCACACGCTTTCGCACTTATCACACTGTATAATCGGCTTGGTGCCATGCATTCCCATGAATGTTTTCAAAGAAAAAACAAAACAAGAAACTTATTTTCGGTCGTGATCGAATCTGTTATGCCCATCGCCGTTATCTTGAAAACGTCTAGAAAGATGGGAAAGAACTAAACTTTCATAACCTTAACATCGACTCATTTTTTCTACTTTCAAAATCGAAGAGGAAATTTATATCGGCGTATGCGTCCTACTTTTGTGCCCCTTTGACAGGTTTAGGTCATTTTCGATTTCTTATGCAAATTTATGGGCGATACTTTGACTTTTGCAGAAGCCAGACTGCTTACCACAAATAGACGGATGGACAGACGCCCATACTTAGGCGCCCTCGACATGCGCAAGAATTTATATACTTTGTGGCGTGTTTCGAGCTTGCTTCTGCTTGGTGTAAAGGTATCAAAAAAAAAAAAAAAAATTCAAATCTGATACACTATAATATTGGATAGGCGTGTTACCGTTTGTGCACACGTGGTACGTTCAATTTTTATTCACTTAACTGCTGTAGCCTATGAGCAAAAACCTCCGCGATACTCTAAGCGAGTCTTTCGGTCGATTTGGCCTAATTTGGATTCGATAGTTTTATTCTCGCGGCCAGGGGGATGTTTACAACAGATATTGCACACTCGACCGGGCGGACTTACTTAAATCGATTCATAATTTCATGCTCATCAAGAATATATATACAGTGTGTTGGATTTTTCAAACTTCTTTCTGGCTGTTGCAAACGTTTTGACGAAATGAACAAATCTCTGATCCTTGGGCGATGAGTACCATAAAAAAAAAAGAAAAAATGAATTGGATTCAACGGTGAAATAAAAGAAGTGAAAAGCGTCGCTTCAAATCCTCACCGAGTTCTACTAAAGCTATTGACAGCCCATATTCTTCAAAATATTTAATATTTCGTGCATGTATGTACGTGTGTATGTTATGTTATTAGTTGGCAAACTCACAATTACAACATTGACAACACTGTAACCGTATTATTGTTTTTCTTCTTTTCCCTTCTAACACTTCAAACATTATATTGTTTTTCTTTTCTGTTTTTTTTTTTTTTTT